>NC_043712.1:2110422-2113273 GCF_006229205.1 Suricata suricatta | reverse complement strand
GGACGGCGCCCTGCCGCCCCCGGGCCAGGCTGGAGGAACGCCCCTCGGCAGGGCCCGGGCCCTCCCCTGGGCGGGCGGGGTTGGGACGGATCGAGGGATCGAGACTTCTCTGCGCCGCCGGCTGCGGGAAGCTTCGGGCTGGGTGGGCGGGAGCGCGGCGGGCCTTGCGTGCGTGGCGGGCCCGGGCGGCCACCGGCCCCCTGCACCAGGCGGAGGCTGTGCCACGCGCTTTTCTCCATCAACCTCCTGCACCCCGCAGCCTCTGGGGAGCGCTCCTCCGGCCCCGGCTTCGCAGCTCAGGTGAAACTGTCGCTCAAGTCCCCATCCGTCCTGATGTCCCCAATCCCCGGGCTGTCCAGAGCCCTGAATCCCGGGAGCGCACGGGCCACGCTGCTGACCGGGCGGGAGAGGGTCAGAGGGGCAGGAGAGCAAGTTAATGTTGAAGCCCGTGCTTGGGCGGGAGGAGCGCTGGCTGCCCTGTGGCCTTCACCCCTGCTCTGCTGGAAGAGCCCCAGGCCCCCACCCCTGCACCGCAAGGAGAACCCGCCCAGCCAAGGCTGGGGAGGGGGCATGTGGCAGCTTCTGGGGCGGGAGGCAGGCACTTGAGCTGGCGGGACAGCTGGGGGGAAGGAGGCCAAGCAGCAGTGCTGTGGACTGCGGGCCGATGTGGGGGGGGGGCGATGCCCAGCCTCCAACATGCCCCACAACCACGTGACACGGCTTTCTCTTGGCAGGGCGCCACTGCTGGGGGCTCCCGGAAGATTAGGGCACTTTGAAGACAGAAGGTAAGTACAGATAGGTGCTCTGGGGTGCCCTCTCGGGGCCCAGGGCCCCTCTGTGGGCAGAAGGCAGGTGAGCCTTTGGACTGTGGGGCAAAGGGGGGGCAGAGGGACTGAGATGCCCTGTCGCCCCCACCTCGCTGGGTGGGTGTCACTGTGGTGGGGGCAGGGCAGCCCTGGCCAGCCTGAGAGCTGGGCCCCTCACCCGAGTCCCCACTGAAGGGGTGGCACAGGGTGGCAGCGAGGCTCCCCTCCCCCAGACCAGGTGGGGAGGGGCCTGCGGGCCTGGGCTGTGCACGGGCCTGGCCTTGCTCCCCAGCTCGGCCACACGGCTGCCCTGTGACCCGGGCCAGTCCTGCAGTACCTTGTCCTCCTCCCTGTACAACGGGGACAGCTGTCACACTGACCCGAGGGCATTTCTTCTTTGTTGAATGAGAACGTTTGGCACGTGGGACACTCTTGGAAACAGAAGTCGACTTTTTAAATTAATGAGGAAATTAGTCTCAGTCATGACCATTACTGTAGGCGGCCCGGCCCCTGGGCACCTTGGATTCACGACTAAATCCCTCTTAACTTGTCCTGCTGCCCCAGACGTGGGCCAGGAGCCCCTCGGAGCTGCCCTCTCCTCCCCGTGCAGGGCAGGACGCGCCCCCAGGGAGACACGTCTCCGGCCCTTCCCTCCTTGGGAGGTGGGCCTCCTGTTACTTTCTTGTGATCATGTGACTTCTGGTTGGGAGGGCTTCCCGAGGGAGGAGGGATTCAGGGTGAGCCCTGAAGGCCCCTGGGGGAAACCAGGGAGGATTTGGAGGGGCAGGGGGCCCTCCCCTCCCCCCACGCTCCTGCCTGTGGGTCCAGGTGACTCCATCCCCACGGCCCCTGCCCCGGGCCCTCTGGGGGCTGACACCACCCTCCGTCTCCGGCCCCCCAGCTGGTCCCATCGCCACACCGGGTGCCAGGGGCTCACCAGGAACGCCGGTGGGGCGCCGGAAGATGCCCCATGCAAGTGTCCTGAGCCCCTCCCTCCACAGCCCGCCCTCCCCCTCTCTGGGCGCTGGTCCCCCTGACACCTGAGCTCCTTCTTGTCCTCAGCTCCCGGGTCCCCTCGCCTCCTCCCTGCCCTCCCTCACTGGTGACCCTACTTCCCCAGGTAGGTCCTCCTATCAGCCCCCTGCTCCCCACCTCCCCTGTGCCCCTGCCACCCCCCTCAGCCCCCAGCCCAGCCCAGGGCCAGTGCTCTGTCACAGCCCGGCTCACTGTCCATGTCTGTCCCCAGAGGGCGAGAGACGGGACAGAAGCAGGCCACTCCGGGTGGCAGGGGCAGGGCTGGCAAGCAAGGGGCCTCGCGTTCCCACCGGCCAGACCTTAGTTTCTACAGAGGCCTGACGGGGCCCAGTCACACGCTGTCCGGAGGGTCTCAGCAGCACTCTGCTCCCTCAAGCCTTCGTCCCTCAAAACGGCTCCCATTGTGGGAACGGGGCAGCAAGTGCATCCCCAGGACAGAGGAGGGGGTGAGGAGCCTCTGATTGCCTGGGTCCAGCTCGCGGGTCAACCTGCAGGCACGTCCCCTCGATGACCTGCCCCAGCGGCCCGCTCCTGGCCGGCAGGGACCCCCACCTCCCCCCATGGTCCCCCTGCCAGACAGAGCCAATGCCTGCAGGCCCTCAGGCCCTGAGCACTGGGCTGCAGGTGCACTCGGGGCCTGGGGAGGCCGAGGAAGGAGGGCCTGGAGGGCATGGGGGGTTGTCCCCCGGGAACCCCCCACCCCTCCACGCCCCAGCCAGCCCTGGCTCTTTCCCCAGCTCCCTGTGGTGCTGAGCCTGGAGTCCCCATGGCCTCGCTGAGCAGAGCGCTACGTGTGGCCGCCGCGTGCCCTCGTCCGAGCCGGCCCCGGGGCCTGGGGCTGCGCGCCCTCACCGGCCAAGCCGGGCCCACGGCCGAGAAGAGTGTGCCGTACCAGCGGACCCTGAAGGACGCGCAGGGCCCCTCGGCGGTGGCCCGGGGCCCAAGCCGGCCCCTGCCCAGCACGGCCGACGTGGTGGTCATCGGCGGGGGCAGCTTGGGCTGCCAGACCC
>NC_043712.1:2104635-2110322 GCF_006229205.1 Suricata suricatta | reverse complement strand
TCCGAGCCGGCCCCGGGGCCTGGGGCTGCGCGCCCTCACCGGCCAAGCCGGGCCCACGGCCGAGAAGAGTGTGCCGTACCAGCGGACCCTGAAGGACGCGCAGGGCCCCTCGGCGGTGGCCCGGGGCCCAAGCCGGCCCCTGCCCAGCACGGCCGACGTGGTGGTCATCGGCGGGGGCAGCTTGGGCTGCCAGACCCTGTACCACCTGGCCAAGCTGGGTGTGGGCGGGGCAGTGCTGCTGGAGCGGGAGCGGCTGACCTCCGGGACCACCTGGCACACGGCGGGTAGGGGCCGGGGCTGGGGGTGGGGCTGGGACGGGGGCACCGGGAGGGGCTGATTCCGGGTTGGCAGCTAGAGCTAGCCGAGCTGGAGGAGCAGGGACACAGAGAGAAGATGGGGGACATGTGAGGGGCGTCCTCCTTGCCCCCCACATCTCTGAAGAGCAGCAGCGGGGAGGAGGGAGAGAGCGGCGACCAGAGCTGGGGGCCCAGACAGCTGTCTGTGCCAAGGGCAGAAACCCCTCCCTGCACAGCGGCCCTGGGGCGCGGGGGTCCACGGGCGGGTGTAGAGTGCGGACTGGGAAGCGACCGTCGGGGTGACACAGAGCGGTGTCCTCTGTGGGCACTGGGTGCGTCCCCGCGTCTCATCCTCCTAACTAACCAGTGGGCATGTATTAAGCACCCACTGTATGCATATCGCCAAGACAGCCGACCTTCTGCCTCAACCCTGGGTCCTGGGTGAAGTTCGCCAGTTCCCCCCACCGTGGCTAATCTCTCGCTGCCAGCCTGCGGTCACTGACCGTGGAGTTGAGGAGAGGTTCGGGCCTGCCCACCGCTGCCTCTGCCCTCCCAGCGTCCCCGAGCGGTGAGGCGGCCTCTGGCCTGGCCAGCCACGCCTCACCCGCTGCTCTAATGAGCAGCCTGCCCCTGGGCTTGTCGGTCCTGGGTGGGGGTCCTGGCCCCACCATCACCAGCTCTGCTGTCTTGGGAGTGGAACTGGTTGGTGCCATTTAATTGCACCATGAAATAGTCGTGCTGGCCCCACGGCCGCTCTGTCAGCCCTCGACAGGCTCGGCCTGGGCCTGGCACGCAGCACGTGCTTCATACTCGGGACCTTCGGTAGTGCCGCAGTCGAAGGGGCCCAGGGGCCGCGAGCCCCGCCCCCAAATCGGCTTTGACCCTGTGATTTTTTAAAAATTGTATTTATTCGGAGAGAGAGCAAGCACAGGGAGAAAGAGAGAGTTCTGGGAAGGCTCCTCGCTGTCAGCAGAGCCCGAGGTGGGGTTCAGCGTGGGGCTCGACCTCATGAACCCTGAGATAGTGACCTGAGTCAAGGTCGGATGCTTAACCGACTGAGCCCCCCCAGGTGCCCCAACCCTGTGATTTCTCGCCTCCACCTGCCTCCGCGTCCCCCACGGCCTTCAGGGAAAGACCCAGGCCCGCTGCCCAGCCTTCAGGAGCGCCTTCACCTGCCCCGCCGCTTGGAGGCGGACTGACAGCGCCCTGCCCCTTCCCGCCAGGCCTGCTGTGGCAGCTGCGGCCCAGCGACGTGGAGGTGGAGCTCCTGGCGCACACCAGGCGTGTGGTGAGCCGCGATCTGGAGGAGGAGACGGGGCTGAACACCGGCTGGATCCAGAATGGGGGCCTGTTCATCGCATCCAACCGGCAACGTCTGGATGAGTACAAGAGGCTCATGTCGGTGGGTGGGGGTGGGCGCGTTGGCGTCGGAGGGGGGAGGGGCTCGCGACGGCGTCGGAGGTGGGGGGGCTCCAGACGCCGTTGGAAGTGGAGGGGGGAGCTCAGGACAGCATCAGAAGTGGGTGGGGGCTCTGGACGGTGTCGGAGGTGCGGGGGTGGCATGGCTCAGGGAAGGAGCCCCGGCGGGCGGGTCGCCAGGGACAAGCGGCCATGCCTCCCTGAGCCTTGGCATTATCCCTTTTAAAATGGGACAATTTTGTGGAGCACGGTGCGCTGAGCCCCGGACACAGGGGAGGCCCCATCTTCACCCGGCGCGGTGCTCAGGGGACACAGGATCAGTAGGAAGCCGAATTCACCAGGATGTGCCCCCCGACAAGGAGAAAGCTTTGTATTGAGCCTGGGACATGCGTGAGGCAGGCGGGGCAGGACAGACTTGCCGGAGCACTGACTGCATGCCCGCTCGGGGCGCAGTGAGCAGTGTGGCCAGCACGGGTGCTGCGTCCCCTGGGTACCCAGCCTGGAGGCAGGGGCCGCTGGCTTCACCAGGGCGGGTGTGGGTTTCTGGGCGGAGGAGCTGGCCCCCTTCGGCCTCCTGAGCTGGGACAGAGGCCTCCAAGGCTAACCCCCGGCCCCAACCTTCCAGCCCACGTTCCCAGCAGCTCAGGCAAAACCTCAGCCAGTTTCCCTTCTCAGACAGAGAATCCGATTGGCTCAGCTCCTTTCTAGGCGGGTGGGGCCTGTCCCGGTTGTGAGACCTGGGGCCACTTGATTGGCTGCCCTTGGGCCAATCAGATGTGCCGGTGTGGCCGGTCCTGCTAAGTCAGGGGCCTGGACCTGAACAGGTTGGCCTCCTGGGAGCTGGACAGACTGCAGAAAATGATCCTCAAGCCCAAAATGTCAGACCTGGGGGGGTATCTGTATTTGTTTATGGGAGCAGCCCTTACTCACCAGAGACTGGTCTGAGCCCTTGGGGTACCAATCACTTAAGCCCTTCGCACCCCCACGTCCCCAAGACAACTTTAAGCAGTTGCTGCAGGTCATATGACCTGCGTCAGCGCTGAGGCCGCTGGAGAAGGTGGGACAGCCCTCGCGCCCACTTCTGCACACGTCACACTCCTCACTTTTAAGCGGAGGCGAGACGGCCCAAGGGACAGGGGGCATGGTGACCAGCCAAGGCTTCCTGGAGGAGGCAAGGTTGGAGCTGATGATTGGAGACCAGGAGAGTGGCCAGAGGAGGTCTGCCCCCTGCGGGGCTGAGTCACGTTCCTTTGGGTCCCTCCAGTTGGGCAAGGCGTATGGTGTGGAGTCCCACGTGTTGAGCCCCGCGGAGACCAAGGCACTGTACCCGCTGATGAACGTGGACGACCTGTACGGGACCCTGTTCGTGCCGCACGACGGCACGCTGGACCCCGCCGGCACGTGCACCGCCCTCACCAGGGCCGCCGCCGCGCGGGGAGCACAGGTACCAAAGGCCACCTGGTCCTGTGTCCCCTGCTCCCGGCCGCAAGAGCCCCAAGAGCCCCAAGAGCCCAAGGAAAGAAAACAGGTGCCATTCTCTGTCTGCTGTGTGACCTTGGGTCTGTATGGCCTCTCTGAGCCTTTTGATCCGTCCCTACAAACACAGGCAGTGGCTCGGCCCGTCGAGGATGCCCGCCCTCCTTCCCCGGGCTCTGGCCCTGCCGGGCCAGCCAGTCCTCTCCGAATCTCTTCTTACGTTGCTCGTCTTTTGTCGGTGATAAACAGAGTTGTAGAACATACTGGAAGGGACAAAAAAAGCGAAAAAGAAGAGATGAAAATCACCCAGAGGGAACAAATGTTGACATTAGTTTGACCCCAAATTTGCGTTTAGGAAGATACAGATGTATACAACGTGGAACCAAACCACGCTGTTCCGTGACTTCTTCCCGAAGACCAGACGGCAGACCCCGCTAGTGAGGCGGGCCTTGCTTTTCAAGAGCCACTTGATGAGAAAGAGCCCCTTGTGTGGGATCAAGTGCCCGAGTCCAGGAGTGCCCGGCCTGTTTTCCAGCGCCGGCGGCGCCCCGGGTCCCGTGCGGGAGAGGGGAGGGGGGCCGTCGGGGTGGGCAGCGCCCTCAGAGAGCCCTCCGGCTCCCAGGTCATCGAGAACTGTCCCGTGACCGGCATCCGCGTGCGGACCGACGACCTCGGGGTGCGGCGGGTCGCGGCCGTGGAGACAGAGCACGGCTCCATCCAGACGCCCTGTGTGGTCAACTGTGCAGGTGAGCAGGCCTCCCCCGGCTCTCGTGGCCGCGCTGGCCACCGCCGCAGCCCGGCCTCTCTCGGGGGGGGGTGGGGGGGGCCTGGGCGTGATGTGGAGAAATCGCCGCCGGGCCGGACGGGCTGCACGGGCGGCCCGCCAGGCGCAGCAGGGCAGACCTGTCCCGGCTCTGCCCGCAGGAGTGTGGGCCGGCGCTGTGGGCCGGATGGCCGGAGTCAGGGTCCCGCTGGTGGCCATGCACCACGCCTACGTCATCACCGAGCGCATCGAGGGAATCCAGGTACGTGGGCAGTGGGAGGCCCAGGGACCTGGCTCCGAGCCTCAGTCACCTCATCTGAGAAATGGGCATCATAACCCTGGGTGTATGGGGTGAGGTGACAGCTAATGAGGTACCACAGGCGTGACCCTGCTGGTGCAACAGCCTTGACCTTCAGGGCACAGCTCCGCTCTGATGCGCAAGCCTGTGCTGCCGCGGCGCAGCCAGTCGGGCCTTTGCTACGTTCTGCGACTTGGGCACTTCTTCGGGGGATCCCCGCTGTCTGCATCCCCCCAGACACGCCCCGGGTGCCAGGCTCGGCACCGGTTCCCACCCTCAGATCCTCCCCAGGGGCCTGGAGGGGCCTCTGCCGAGCGAGACAGGCCTGGGAGCCCCTGCAGATGTCTTCTCCTTCCCTCCCTCCCTCCATCCCTCCTTCCCTCCCTCCCGCCGTCCCTCCCCTCATCGATCCCCTCCTTCATCACCCATCCCCCCCATTCCTTGTAACCCTCCCTCCGTCACCCTGCTCGCCCACAACCAGTGACTGTGGCGTCTCACGCCCTATCCTAGAACCAGGGCTGTGACGGAGAGAAAGACGCTGTTCTGGTCTGGGTGGAGCTGGGGGGAGGCACAGACGCGTCAAGGAGCAGTTCCGGAGCAGGCTGATGGGGGCGCCGGGGGCGGGGGGGGGGGGCCAGGGCTCTGAGGAGGCGGGCACAGGGCTTCTCCCGGAGCTCCCAGCCCAGGGAGGGGGTCCAGGAGAAGGCCCATGCAGGACCCACAGGCAGTTCAGAGAGGGGCCTGAGAGGTGGTGGTGGGGAGAGTGTGAGACGCGACCCCACAAAGAGGGTCCTGGGAGGAGGCTGGCTTCCCTCCCGTCGCTGGCTGGCTGCTCTCCTGCTCCTGTCCCTTGACACAGGGTCCTCCCCCCATTCGTGGCTGGATGAGTTTAATGTGATCCCGCACAGGCCTCTAGAGGGCGGCCATGTGCCATGTGCTCCGGGATTCTGTGGAGAGAGCTCCCGGGTGGCCGCCAGGGGGCGCCCTCGGGCCACATTGGCTCTGACCACAGCTGGGGAGAACTGGGGACAGGCTGTGGGGCAGGACAGGGGCTGTCTCCTGGGGAGGGATCACTCTCCTTGGGTGGCCACAGGGCTGTGGTGCCCCGGGTACCCCTGGTTCTGAGGGTCTGACCCAGGGCTGAGTCCAGGCCAAGCACTGCCCCTGGCCCTCTGTGTCTTGGCCCCTTCCCTCTCTGGGCCTGGTGTCCGAGTCCAGTGCTCTCTGCTGGCCTGGCTTTCCCACCGTCCTCCTCCTGCTTCTGCAGAAGCTGTTCTACTCGGGCACCGAGCGACGGGAAAGCCTCTATTACCCAGGCAAGAAAGTCATAGTGCTGGGTGGGGGGTGGGGTGGGGGGGCGCGCTGAAGGACTGAGTGTGGTGCTTGGCCTGTGGCCGGTGGTGAGGATGACAGTGACCAGGACCAAGGGGCACAG
>NC_043712.1:2100085-2104535 GCF_006229205.1 Suricata suricatta | reverse complement strand
GCCGCCCCTCGCCGGGCCGTGGCCTCCTTGCGGGAAAACGGTGACCATAACCGCGGGGGTTACTTCTGGACCCCCAGCCCCTCCCAGCGATGTGTGCGCGTCTTGTCTTGATTACCGTGGTTTCGTAGTGAGCTTCGAGATCGGGAAGCCTGAGCCCCCAGCTCCGCCCTTTTTTTCAAGGTGGTTTTAAATATTCTGGATCCCTTGCATTTCCGTATGAATCTCAGGATCGGTTTGCCAATTTCTGCCGAGAAGCCCGCCGCGACTTTAATGGCGACTGAGCTGGATCCGGATCCGGGTGGAGAGCCGCCATCTTCACATGCGGCCTGGTGGGCCTCCTTTAAGACGGAGACCCGTGACTTTCAATCTGAGGAGTCGTCCTGGCCTCCTGCTCTGATGTTCCTCTCCTCCGTCTCCTCCGTGTGTCTTTCTGGAACCCTGATTGGGTGGATGTTGGACCTTTAGGGTTGACCTTTCGGTTTCCTTCTCTCTTCCTTTCCTGATTTCCATTTCTTCATCTTGTTTAGCCTCCTATCTGGAAGATGCTCTTATCCGACCCTCCTGTTGCGTTTTTCATTTGGATGGCGTCCCGTTTCGAGGCCTCTTTCCTGACCTGGGATCGCCCCTCTTCCGCGGCACCTTGTTTCATGGACCCAGTCTTCTCGCGCCTCAGCAGTTCCTGCTGCGTGTACACTTTGACTGGGGACTTTCTGCGGCCCGACCGGAAGCTTGGAGAAGGAGGGCGTCTCGCAGGGGGGGGGGTGAGCCATCCTCTTGGGCGAGCGGCCCAGGTGTCAGCATCTGGAGCCTTCCGCGGGCCACTTCGTGTCTCCACCGTAGACACCCCTCACCCCTGAACCTGGAGCCCGTGGAGACTCACTTCCCGGCCAGGCCTTAGCCGGGCCGGGCGGGGACGGAGGGGATCTGGGCCCATTGCTTTGAAGAGACCTGGCCGGTCCCCGCTTCACACACGTTCTCTCTCTCTCCCGCTCACACATGCGCACACGCATCCGCACAGTCTCACATTCCCACGCCCCGCACTCTGCCCATCAGCCCCTGCGGAGGGGGCTGGGCTGCCACAGCTCGGTCTCTGCAGATTGGAGGGGACGGAGAGCGGCACCCTGGCTTGCCCTGTGCAGCCTCCGGCCCCAAACCCGAGTGGGGCACGGCCTCCACTCCGAGCCCTCCGGTGTGGGCTCCGATGCCCTGTGGGCCCTTGTCCCCCCCACGGCTCTCCGGCTTTGTGGGCCGGACCTCATCCCTCCCCTCCCCCCTTGCTCTCCTTCCGACTTTGCCGCTGTTTTCCGGGGGCTGGGGGGGGAGGGACTTGAGCGAGGCTGGTTTGTCACAGCGAAGCCTGAGGCCCCGGGTCCTCTCTGCGCTCCTACCGAAAGGAGGTGCCGTGGCCCCCCCGTGGCCTGTGCCCCCTGGCGGACCCTGAGGCCTCTCTGCTCTGCCTTCCAGAACATGC
Organism: Suricata suricatta; assembly: GCF_006229205.1. Lineage (NCBI taxonomy): Eukaryota > Metazoa > Chordata > Mammalia > Carnivora > Herpestidae > Suricata > Suricata suricatta. The sequence continues at coordinate 2,103,064 of NC_043712.1, read as the reverse complement.
CCAACGTCCGTGACCACGACGCGTCTGTCTACCTCCGCCTCCAAGGGGACGCCTTGTCTGTGGGGGGCTACGAGGCCAACCCCATCTTCTGGGAGGAGGTGAGACCCAGAGGGATCGGAGGGGGGCGGGATTCGGGGCTGCGTCTCCGCGAGGAGAAGCCTCCTCCGGGAAGCCCACCTTCCTGAGGCTCCTCGGGTGCACACCTGAGACATGGCAGGCCCCTTGGGCCCAGAGGGTCAACTCCTTTGATCGAGGTGGACCCACAGCTGGGGCGGGAGAAGGCCGGCCTCCACCAGCAGAGGCTGCAGAGGTGTAAAATCACGGCTCTGGAAGGTGACGACGGCATTAAAGCCCTCTGTCCCCAGCAAATGGCGGCGGCAGCGTCTGCCCAGGCCTGGCGGCCCTCCCGGCTGCTGCTGGGGCTGTGTGCAAGTCGGGCGGCCCTCTGGCCCCCTCGAGCACGCCTGGGCCACCCTCGCCCCAGGGTCCATGCAGGTGTTGAATGATTAAGTGACAGCCTTGGGTCAGATTCTGTTTCCCTTCCTGGGGACAGAGGGAGAGCAGCGTAGCAGGCCCTGTCCTGGGGCGCCTGTAACCGGGTGGGGAGCCCCCAGTAAGCAGACGGGCAGCGGGGATCTGTGCTGAGGGAAGCCAGCAGGTTGGGGATGAGCCTCATAAGAGGGTGTCCAGGGCTGCGCCCCCCACCGTGGTCAGGCAGGGCCCCCTGAGGCGGTGACGTCAGAGCAGAGCCCCCTCCGAGAGAGCAGGGTGGACGAGGGGCTGCCTCAGGTCGGGGTGAAGGCCCTGAGGTCTGGTCAGGCTTGTCCTCCTTGAAGGACTGAAGGAAGGTCAGCGTGGCCGCGGGTCAGGGGTAGACGGGGGCAGGCTGCTCTTGTAGGGCTCGGTGGGCCCCAGAGCACCACGGGAGCCACAGGGGTGCTGGAGAGCAAGAGAGGCCATGGTCTGAGGAAGAGGTCGGAGAAGGATAGGGAGGAGGGTGGGGAGGAGGGGGACTGGGTGGAGGCCACCGCACCCGGTGGAGGAGGGTGGGGGGCCTGGGCCAGCACAGGGGAAGGGAGCGGACAAGCCCCACTTGATGGGTTGGTCCAGGAGGCCTGGGGGGCCCAGCCCTGTCACCCCCCTAATTCAGGGGACACTGGCCGGACTCGGCTCCCACTGGGCGGCTCTCACCGCACAGCTCCCCCCACCTCCCCTCTCCCCAGGTGTCAGACAAGTTTGCCTTTGGCCTCTTTGACCTGGACTGGGACGTGTTCACCCAGCACATCGAAGGTGCCATCAACCGCGTGCCCGTGCTGGAGAAGACTGGGGTCAAGTCCACGGTCTGTGGCCCGGGTGAGTGAGGAGGCTGGAAGCCAGGGCGGGCATCCGGGTCCTTCCAGAGGCGAACCGTGGCTGGCCGTGTCGGGGCACAGCCCTGGGCCGTCCGGGCCACGGCGGGAGACCCGCCACCCCCATTGTGGTTCCAGCAGAAGCATACGGGTTTGCCCACCCCCCCACCCCTTTCTTCCTGACAGCCACAGGGTCTCTTTAACCCTCTGGCAAGCCAAAAACATGGATAGGGCCGGCCTTGCCCCGTATCAGGGCTGAGGAGACAGGTTCCAAAAGGCAGTGTTGTTCACAGAGGAAGCTTTGTGTCTGAGGCTCTGAGCGCCTCAGTGTCCTCATCTGTGAAATGGGTGACAGCGTACCTACTCAGCAGGAGGGGAGCAAGGAGAAGCCACGTGTGGGTGCGGGGCACAGCCTGGACCAGCAAACTGCAGTGAGTCCTGAGGGGCAGGGGTCAGCCGGAGGCCGGAGAGTACCGGGTCGTCCACAGCCGTGCAGGGAGTGAGGGGGAGGCCAGGACGGGAGAGGGGAAGCTTCGGACACCCAGGGGCCTGTGGCCTGCGCGGGGGTCCAGCCCTCTCCGCCTGGTGCCAGCCGGGGCTGCTTGAATTTCTTAGGCTTGTAAGCAGGCCCAGCCGCGGTGGGCAGCATGGATGTGCCCTGAGCACTGGACTCGGGGTGCAGGGCGTGGGCCGAGCAGCTCCCCCGGGCTTGTGTGGGGCCGGCAGTGAGAAGCACGGGCCTGGAGCAATCCCAGGGCCCCGAGTCACCCGGGAGCATCCTGTTTAATTAGACGGGGGGTCATTGCTCACAGGGAGCCCTATCCGGGGGGGTGTGCAGTGAGGACATCTTGGGTCTGGTTTCCTGCCTGTGAGGGAGGGTTTGCTGGGGACACAGCCCTGTCTGTGCCAGGGGGGACAAGGGGCGGTCAATGGCCTCTGGCTTCCAGGGCCGAACTGGCAAGTCCCAGGCCCCCTTGACTCCGGGGCATCTGGGGGCAGGCAGAGCTCCCATTCCCGGGCCCAGGGGTCGCAGCCAAGGTGGGGGCCCCTGACTGTGCTGCCCAAACATCCCGTCGCCCTGCATCCATCCTCATGCTGCTTGGTCTTGAGTCATTTGCTAAACATTCAGGAGACTCTCATCCCCCGGAAGCGCTCTCCTCATGCCCTGTGAGGGTGCTTGGAGCCTCCCATCCACCCGGAAACATCCCCGGCCCCCCCAAAGTGCCTCCTGGGTGATCCCGCCGTCACCTTCGCCCTGGCCTCCCCCTTGCCCCCTGCCGCCACCAGACTCCCCCAGCAGGGCCTGGGAAGGTTCTGACCTTCCTCAATGGGGTCACTCCCGTCCAGCCCCGTGAGGGGACAGCCCCGCATGGAGGTGGAGAACTCCAGCTGGGGGTCAGGCAACCCTGAGCCGGATCCTGGTCCCATGATTCACTAGCACGGTGACCCAGTCAGTGTCCACACCGATACCGTAGTGACCACAGTGCCTACCAGAAAGGGCCGGTAGGAGTCACTCATCGCCCCTTCTCCCATTGTCTTCCCCCCCCCCCCCCCCGACATTGTCTGTCTTGCTTGTTTATGTATTTACTGCCTCCTTCCCATCCGGTCAGCTCCCTGAGGGGTGGGACCA
>NC_043712.1:2089447-2099985 GCF_006229205.1 Suricata suricatta | reverse complement strand
ACCGTAGTGACCACAGTGCCTACCAGAAAGGGCCGGTAGGAGTCACTCATCGCCCCTTCTCCCATTGTCTCCCCCCCCCCCCCCCCCCCCCCCCCGACATTGTCTGTCTTGCTTGTTTATGTATTTACTGCCTCCTTCCCATCCGGTCAGCTCCCTGAGGGGTGGGACCAGTCTTGTTCAGAGCCGAGCCCCGGGCACACTCAGGTGGCCTGCAAGTTTTTGCAGATGGACTAACTCACGGCCCTGTGAAGTCAGTGCCATGATCCCAATTTTACAGATGAGGACACTGAGGCTCAGAGAGGTGAAGTGACTCACCCAAGGTCACAGGGCTACGAAGGAGAAAGCAAGGTCCAAGCCCAGGGCTATGGCTGCAAAGCTCAGCTCTTTGTAAGGATTCCCCAGGGGTCCCTTGCCCTCCGAGCTCTGGCCTCTGCCTCTGACACGCCTTTGGCCGACAGAGCCCTGTCCCTCTCCAGAAGAACTTGGGATCAGTCCTTCATTTGGTGGACGTTGATCAAGCACCTGCTGCTTGCTAGGCCTTGGGACACAGTACTGGGTGGAGCCCGGTCCCTGCCCTCATGTGCACACGGCGCAGTGGGCAAGAATGGCCGGCAGTGACGCGGCCGGCAAGTGGCACAGTGCGACGGGGGCTCGGGGAAAGGCCCCTCCTCAGCAGGAGACAAACCTGGATCCTGCACAGGTGGTAAAGGCCCCGGAGCTCGGGAACATGGCAGGAGCCATTAGGGAGGCTCCCTGGAGGAAGTGGCGTTGAGCCGCGTGGTGAGGACGGGGGAGGGGTGGGTGAAGGAGCGTCTGCGGACCCTGCTCCAATCTCTGCCGTCCCTGGAGACCCCGCCCCGGTGCGTACGGCCTGGAGAGAGCTTCAAGCCCCCTTCTCTTTCAGAGTCCTTCACCCCGGACCACAAGCCCCTGATGGGGGAGGCGCCTGAGCTCCGGGGCTTCTTTCTGGGCTGCGGCTTCAACAGTGCAGGTGCGTGTGAGGGCGCCTCCTTGACCCCCACGGCCCCGATCTCAGAGCTCCCCCAGGCACGGGGTGGGGGGCTCAGGAGCACAGCGTGGCAGGGGTGAGGGCAGAGGAGGGCTGCAGGGAGGGGTGAGGTCCTGTTTGCAGGAGTTCAGTGCTCCCAGTGTGAGATCCAGGGCTGGGTGGGGGTGGGGGCTCGATGCTGGCTGTGGACACGGGAGGGACGTGACAGGGGGGCGGGGGCTCCGGGGCGGACGGCAGACCTGCGGCCCCACTCCTTGCAGGGATGATGCTGGGCGGCGGCTGCGGGCAGGAGCTGGCGCACTGGGTCGTCCACGGGCGCCCGGAGAAGGACATGTACGGCTATGACATCAGGCGAGTGCGCACCGGAGACTGGGCTGGGCCCTGGGACTCGGTCGAGTGGGGTACATATCGAGGGTTATTTAGGCAGGAGCCTTCCATGAAATCCAGAGAGCTTCTTGGAAGAGGCACCAGTGAAGGAAGAAGGGGGGAAGAAGGGGATCTGCCTGGGTCTGGCAGATCCACGGCCCCTGACAGTCCCCGGGATTTCTCGCCCCAATGTCCTCCTCGACCCGTCGGGAGCTCCGGATCAGCAGCCGGACGGCCTCACCCATTTGCACAGGGGAGACTGAGGCCTGGAGGCAGGCGGCACGCACACGGCGCCCAGGGAGGGAGGGTGCGCTGGATGGTTATGAGCAGCGCGTGTGCGAGTCTGGGACTCAGACGGCCTGAGCCTGGCGGCGGCCGAGCCCGCACGTACGGGAGGCGGAGTTCATCAGACCCAGTGCCCCGCGCTGCCCTCGCTGTAGCCCCGGGCATGACGCGCCTGGGGCGGGGGTGGGGGCGCGGTCGTCAGAGCTCGGGGAGGGGGTCCTGGTCTCCACCACCCTCTGCAGGCGGGCGAGGGCCCTCCCAGACAGGGCCTGGAGGGCGGGGATGGGTGCGGCTGGAGTGTCTGCCCGAGCCCTGCGGGGGGCAGTCGGGCGACTGCTTGGAGGGCGCCCCGTGGGTAGCAGCCCGCTCTGCTGTTACTGCTCCTGCCAGCCTCCCCGGGGATGGAGACATTACACCCGCCGGGGGAGGGGCGGGTGTCTGGCCCCCACAGAGGCAGACAGACAGACACTGAGCTCCCCCTGCTGCCACCCCCTCCACGGCGCCTGGCACCGCAGTCTGCTCTGGGGCTGCCTCAGAGCCCGTCTGGGGCTGCGCCCACGCGCTCCCAAGAGAGGAATGTTCCAGAAATGATAGCTGCAAGGGGCCTCGGGGATGGGCCAGCCCAAGTCCCTCCCGCTACACACAGTGAGCGGAGGCGCCGCTGTGGGAGGCCCCTGTCTGCAGCCGTGGGGTGCGTGCGCCAGGGCGGGCAGGGGCCTCGACGCAGGGACAGGGCTCACGCCGGGCCTCGGCGGGCAGCCTCCCGGCCCGCAGAGTGCGGCTGGCGTGCCTGCACCCCTCCTGGGCGGGGGGAGCCCCTGCAGGGAGGGGGGCGCACGGTCCTGGATTCAGCAGGAAGCCCCGAGGCTGCCCGCGAAGGCCCTGCCGGCGTGGGAGTGGGTCTGGGCCTCCCACCTCAGCTGCCTTCCCCGGCGGGAGCGCCTTGCGGGCTGGCTCATGGCAGGCAGGCTGGGGCCTGGCGGGGGGAGGCGGACCAGTGACGAGCCCGCTCACCCTCGTGGCTCGTACAGAAGGTTTCCCCATCTGTGAAATGGGAGCAATGGCTCTCCTTGCGGGGCGTGCATCCGGGGCCCGGCTCAGGCAGGCTCTGCAGCGTAAGGCTGTGTGGTTAGTGAAAGCCCTTGGGGTCCGGGTAACCGGGGAGGAGGAGTCGTTCTCTGAGCGCTGAGGTGGCCGGACCCTGGTCCCCGTGCTCACGGGAGGAGCGCTGGAGCCCGTCTGCGTGGCCGCAGGGAGCGGTGCGTCCCCGCTGAGCCCTGGCCCCGGCCATGCACGCACGGGCACAGCTGTGAGCAGAGGCGGCAGTCCTGGCCGAGGGGGAGCCCGCCGGCGGGGCGGTGTCTGTGGGTGCAGGGGTCACCCAGCCCCGCCCGGATCCAGCTTCCTCTCTGTCCTGGGGGCCTGACGGGGCTTGTCCAGCACGCCCCCTTCCCCCCGCAGCCCCTCCCCTGGGCGGGGACTCCCCCTCAGAGCAGCTAGGAGGGTCATCAGTCTAGTCCTGGGAGACTCTTGTCACCTCCTGGTGACCAGGGCTCACCCTGACCGGAGTGGCCATCAGCCGAGGGCAGGCCTCCTCCCCCACCCCCGCCCACCTCAGCCCCTCCAGAGCCTGCCACGCCCCCCCAAGCCCCGCCCCCCAGCACCGTTCCCCTTCAGGGACCCTCCCCGGACCTCTGGGCCGGGCTCCCTCCCCTGCAGCGTGTCCCCGGAGCTCCCAGCGCAGCAAGTGCAGGCGGGGTCTCCTCTCATGTGGGAATGAGTCCATCCAGGGGCGGCAGCGTGAGGCGACAGGTCCCCACACACGGCACCCGGCCCCCTGCACTAGGACGGAGGACCGTCACCACCAGGATGATACCTGATAAACTCACACCCACGGCCCCCCCGCCCCCATCAGACTCCGTGCCAACCGAGAGTCGATTAGCCCCGTGAGGCTAGGGCAGGAGTCACGGAGGACGAAACGTGGAATAGGAGTCAGGGCCTGGGGGACGTGGGAGACGCCAGCAGGGGGACAGTGCGGGAAGGGGCGGGTGGGGAGGCTGGGCTGGGGTCTGAGCGCCGGGTTTGTGTGCCGGGCGGGCTGGGAGCTGTGACCCAGGTGGGCAGCAGCTGTGCAGTGCGCTCAGCAGCCGTGGCCGTCCGAGGAGACCCGACGGAGAAGCCGCTGGGTGTCTCCAGCTGCTGTGCCCACGGGAAGGCTGGAGGAGAGGCCACGTGATGGGGGGGTCACAGTGAGGAGGCCGAGCTGCCCATCACGCGGGAGAATAGAGCCCGAAGCCCCTCCGAACCCATGCCCCAGGGAGGACTCTGGTAGAGGAAGGAGGGTCCGGGCGGCCCCCCGGCAGTGACTGGCCTCCCCAGCACCCCCAGCAGTCATGGCCCCCCAACCTCCACTGATGCCCCCCCCGGCAGTCATGGCCCCCCAACCCCCCCTGGCACCCCCCCGGCAGTCATGGCCCCCCAACCTCCACTGATGCCCCCCCCCGGCAGTGACCAGCCCCCACCCCCAATCCGCCACAGACGCTTCCACCCCTCACTCGCCGGCCACCACCGCTGGATCCGTGAGCGCAGCCACGAGTCCTATGCCAAGAACTACTCCGTGGTCTTCCCCCACGACGAGCCCCTGGCGGGACGCAACATGAGGACAGATGCCCTGCACGAGGTACCGCACCTGACGATCGGCCACTCTCAGGAAGTCCAGGGCTCTGGGGGGATGGAAGGGCACGGGGTACCCCAGCTCTGGGGCGGGCAAGGCTCGGACTAACAGAACGTGCTCAGGGCACGCACCCTGGAATCTTCCCTAACTGCTGCTGGCGGGGGGTTCTGAGGGGCGGGGGCCCGGGGGCACGGGCAGTCACGCGTCAGAGACGGGCACTGGCAGAGAGCAGCACGCCGAGCAGACATGCGTCCTGCATATGGGGCCTGCTTGGGATGCCTTTCCCCGCTGGCAAGCTTCTACTCATGCGGTGAAACCCACTGTCTGGTGCCCTTCCCAGAGCCCAGCCTTGGCACCCCGCAAGCCCCTGACAAGCCAGGCCCCCTGCCCATGCTCCCGGCCCTGCCCCCATCCGCACCTTGTGCTGCAAGCTAGGCTCCGGGAACAGGAGCTGTGTGCCCTAGTCTCTCCGGTTCCTGAGCACTGAGCACAGAGCCTGACCTTTAATGCGAGTTCAGGGGGTGTTGGCTGAATGGGGGGCGGCGCGGGAGGCAGGCAGGCAGCCTCGTGGAGCAGGCGGCACTGAAGCTGAAGGAAGGAACCTCCTTCGTCTGGGGCTCCGGTAACCAGACCCCAGAGGGCCCAGCTGGGGTCTCGGGCCACGAGTGGCCCCTGGCTCCCCGTCCTGACAGCCCCATAGCCTCCCCAGCAAACACAGGGCTTGCTTGACTCGCACTGGGAGGAGGCAGCCTCAGACCTCAGACGTGCCACAGCTCTGGCCTAAGGGCACATGGACGTCCCCTGCCCAGAGAGTGATCCCAATTCACCCAAGCACCCCCTTCTTCTCTGCCCTGTCAGCTCTGCTCATGACACCTCCCCGTCACAGGTGCTTTTATTAGAGGCTACTCCCCTATTTTCCCTCCTTGGGACGGTGACTTCCCCGAGCCACAGGACCCCGTCACTCACGGCGGGGTGTTTTGTGGTGCTGCCCTCCGGGGGTGTCCAAGGAGGACGTTTCTCGGTGCCACCGGTTGGCAGTGTCATCTTGGCCACTTCTCTGCCCGCTCAGGGTCTGGGTGGGTCCACGGGAGGCAGCAGATGCAGCCCGTCCAGAGCCGCGGGCGCCTGCGCACTGGGGGCCCCCCTGCCGGCCCCCCAGCCTGCCCGTGGCCACGGGGCCCTTGCAAAGGTGAGAGTGGAGATTGTCATTTTCCCCAAACTTTGACTTTCCCCCAAGTCAGATGAATCTGCCACTATATCCCTTTATTGTGTCCGTGTGCTATTGTGACTCACAACAAGAAATGGGAATTTGGTGTTTCTCCAGTCCCGTTTCTGGCACAAAGTTCCCCAAACCTTGGAATTTCCTGAAGAATGAGAGCCACAAAGGGGGAGCTGAGGTGGACCCCCTCACCAGCGGCCTCCAGAGAGGCCCCAAAGGAGGGCCTCAGAGAGCTTCTGGGCTGGCGAGCGGGTGGAGACGTGCACAGAGTGGCGCCCGGAGGGCACCAAAGCCCCGCGCCCTTCCCCCACACTGGCGCCCCTGCCCCTCCCGCGCCCAGCTGCTCCCGAGCTATAACCCAGGGTACGCGGGCGAGCCGGTGGGGAAAGCAGTTCTCAGTCTCGTGAGCTGCTCTGGCTGGTCCATCCAGCCCAAGGAGGGGCGGCCTGCTCTATGGCCGGTCGGTCAAGTCCAGGTAACGGCTTGGAGCAGGAGATGGGGGCAGCCTGTGGGACTGAGCCCAGGCCTGGGGAATCTGATGCTGGACACTCCCCTGGGGCCTGAGAATTGCTTGGGAGGTCCCCGCCGCTCCACATGCACGTATAGATCGCGCCCAGGAACGGAACTTAGCCTGTTAGGTTTTTGTATTGCAGTAAAGTACACGTCACATAAAATTTGCCATTTTGGCCATTTTGAAGCACATAATTCAGGGGGAGGAAGTACATTCACAGGGCTGTGATCCGGCGCCAGAGCATTTTCATCCCCCCAAAAGGAAACCCTGAGCCCGCGAAGCAGTGACTCCCCCCAGACCCCCACTCTCGCCCCAGCCCAGACAAGCCACTGATCTGCTCTCTGTCCGGGGATTTGCCGGTTCTGGACGCTTCCCGCAAGTGGGTCATGAAGGGTCACGAGAGAAGGTCACATGGAACATGTGGCCTCTCCCTTGGCGAGTTGTGTTGGAGGCTTGTCCGCGTGTGGCCCGCGCCGCGCCCGTCGTGTCCTAAGGCCCAGTCACACTCCACCCCGTGCGTCCGCCAGGCGCGGTCATCTGTTTCCATCACCCACAGACACCCTGTGGGTCCCAGCTGTCGGCGGCGGTGAACTTGGGTGTGCAGGCACCTGCTGCCTCCCTGTTCTCACCTCCCCCGAGTGTGCTCCTGGGAGGGGGCTCGCGGGGTCTCGTGCTGGGCGACTCTGCTCCCCCTGAAACCATAGCACAGATGAGGTGCGAGAGGAAGCCATAAGAAATTCCTTGCTCCTGGGTCCGGGGACCAAGTGGCTCTGGCTGGGGCCCCCTCCCTAGCTGTCCGGGAGGCTACCTTCTCCCTGAGTCTGCCGAGTCCCCCAGTCCTGGGGTCAGGGCCCCACTGCATGACATTCACCCTCTTTAAAGGCCTCACCTCCAGATTCGGTCACACTGGTGGGGGCGGTTAGAGCTTCAAGTAGGACTTTGGGGGATGCAGTTCTGTCCCTAGCAGAAGGTAACTCAGCAGGGATTCTAGGGGCTGGGGGGCTGGGGCAGCCCCAGCCTGGGCTTGGGTCCTGGCTGCAAGCGTCAGGGCCTGTTTGCCCTCTCTGCTCCTTGGGGTGATCAGGGGCCGATCCGGTCACTCGCTGCCCTGCACGGCGGGAGGCGGGGTGCAGTCTGGCCGGGCCTGAAGGGTGCTCGTTCCCACCCCCACCCAGGAGCTGCTGGCCCGAGGCTGTGTGTTCCAGGAGCGGCAGGGCTGGGAGCGGCCCGGGTGGTTCACCCCGAACGGCACAGCTCCGGTGAGTAGGCGCGGGCCTTGCCCACCCCCATGCCGGTCCACGCCACCCCACCTGCCGCTGCCACCCACAGTGGGCTTGTGGGGCGGGTGAGTCACCTTGCCTGTGGAAAGGCTGAGACCCTGTGAGGCCCCGGACCCGTGAGCACGGGGTCCGTCCTCGGCACATGTCCCTGGGTCCGTCACGCGCCGCCCACGGCAGCCAGGCCTTCCAAGGCCCAGATAAGCCCGGGGCCCCGGGAAAGCTGGTGTCTCCACAGCCAGGGGGCCACGTGCAGGACTCCCCCGCTGGAGAAATTAGCACATCTTCCCATAATTTTGCTCATGTATTTTTGGCAACTGCCACTGTTATTTTATGTAGGAGGATTTAGCACAAAATTATGCATTCCATAACTTGGGATTTCACAGCCTCCTGCCCTCTGGGGGCCTCCTGGGGGCTCCCCAGCTCCCCCGGCGCCTCCCACGGCCCAGGTTGTCGGAGAAGAACCCGACCAGCTTGCTTGTGAAACTCGTGGGCCGGGGTCCTCCGAGCGGGCAGAGGGAGGCCCTCAGCCCAATCGGGGGGACGGTGCTGGGTCCAGATTCGTGCAAATGAAAACCTTCTCCCGCTGCTGTGTGTCACCAGCCCCCTTCCTGTGCAAGCACCTCCCATCTCCATAGCAACTCACGGCCCAAGGCCGGTCCCAGGGCATCCTCAGGCAAGATGGAAGCCAGAGCTCGCCGGGCCCAGAGGCGGGGTGTTCTCGGAGCCTTCTCGGCCCAGGTCCCTTCTGTTGGGCTCTAGACACTCCTGCATTCGCTTGGCAGCACATAGCTTCCCTCGGGGTCCTAACCACTGGGAGACAGAGGCAGAGCGAGGCACTGCGCAGATGGCAGCGGTGGGCTCTCTAAGGCCCCCAGGGGGAGCAGCCTGTCCCCCGGAGGCTGAGAGGCCGGGGCCACCAGGACAGGGTGGGGCTCGAACAGCCTCCTGCAGAGCCCTCCACATCCCAGCTGGCCTGTCCCGGGAAGCCCCTGCCCCCTGGATGAGGACAGGATACTGGATCAGGGATCGGGAACATTCCCTTGGTCTGGAGATGAGCAGGCTCTGCACCCTCCCACCCGGGAGCCATCCTGGGAGTCCAGGGCGCTGAGTGACAAGATGGTCCCCCAAGCCCCTGACGCCCAGCCAATGCCCTTTTTGGGGACCTGGGGACCAATGGGAGCCACAGGGAGATGACTGACTGCAGAAGCCCCTGGCCTGGATGCCAGGGCTCGAGCTGGGGCCTGGGGAGCAGAGGTGCCCTGCTCAGCCAGCCCCCCACATTCGGCTCTCACCTGTGATGGGAGGCGGGCAGGTCTGGCCATGCTGGGGGTGACAGCTGACCGGCCCCCTCAGGAGGAGCAGGGCAGCGCAGGGCCTAGCGGTGTGTGGCCGCCTCAGAGCCCCCGACAGGCGTGCGGGACAGGCCCCAGCAAGTTCTCGGCCAGGCCTGTGGCGTCGACGAGAGGTAGTCCCTCTTGTCTGTAGAAAGAAACTCCCTCGAAGCTGGAGACACCGGTGGAGCAGGGCTTGCCCCCAGCTCCGTCACCCTCTTCTTCAGGCGGCTGGTCCTGGGTCTTATTCGGCTGCCTGGGCCTTGAGCCGAGAGCCCTGACGGTGGCCCAGAGGTCCCGGGTGACCCGCCTGTCTCTCCTCACCCCGAGGACACCCCACTTGTTCTCCATCCTCCTGGGCCCCAGCTGGCACAGCCCAGCCTCCCCCCCAGCCCTCAGACGCGCCACCTCCACGGCAACTAGGGTGTTCTTGTGCACGGGTTTATGGGCTGCCCGACCCCCTTCGCCGCCCCCCAGGCCGTGCCCCCAGCACAGCCTTCCAGAGGGCGGCCGGGTGAGGCCCAACGGTCCGCTCGGCCTCCGCCCCTGCAGACCCGCTCCCTGCCCGCCACGCTGTGTGCACGCGTGTGTCCCTGTGAACATGTGTGCGTGCATGCGTGCAGGGAGGGGCAGAGGGCAGGAAGGGCCGGGAGGAGGGGGCGGTGACGAGCGCGTCTCCTCCCAGGTCCTGCCCTATGACTACTACGGGGCCTACGGGAACCAGAAGCACGAAGACCACGCCTACGCCCGGCTGCTGGGGGACGAGTACACGTTCGACTTTCCGCCCCACCACGACGTGGTCAGTGGCTGAGCCCCCACCCCTGACGGAGGAGAAAGGGGGGCTCCCGGTGGGGCTGACCCTCGGGGGGCCCCGCGAGAGTCCCGGCAATGGCTCTGTGGGTTCTGACCTGTTCACCCCTGTTTTGGGCTGACAGTTTTAACGTTTTCCTCTCTGCCGTCCCCCGAGCTGCGGCCTCGCCAGCCTCACGGCAACATTCCTGCTTCGGGCGCAGGGCTGGGGTGGCTGGGTGGCCCCGGGCCAGGGGCTGCCCCTCTCCCGGCCTCCTTCCCCCCTGCCCCAGACCTGTTCAGAGGGTCCTGTGAGATCGCGTGGGTGACAGGCTCCTCCCTAGGGCTGCTCTTGGTGGCTCTCTCGGAGCAGACCCAGGACACCCAGATCCACAATGGGCCCTCCAGGGGACGAGCAGGAGGGCTGGGGGCCGAGGTCCGCTCGCTGCCCCTCGGGAGACGAGGCTGGTCATCACCCCGGCCAGTCTGCCTGGACCCTGACTCCCATTGGGGTGCGGGTGACAGGGTCTGGGGGCCGGGCTGCCCTCCCCACGGTCCGCACCACGCAGAGATGCTCCTGAGGGCAGCAGCTTCGGCAGAAAGAGCAGTGCCAGCCTCCACACTGAGCGGCCCACCATTCTGTAAAGGGATCACCCAGTAGGACATGGCTGCCCGGAGAGACGAGCAAGGCCTCAGCCGCCCCTGGGGTGGCAGCGGAGCCAAGCCCGTGGGCGCCCGGCCCAGGGCCACCCGGGAAGCACCCTGTCGGAGGAGAAGGCAGCCAGCCAGCTTCCTGAGCGGCCGGCCGGCCTGTGAGGTCACCCGGGGCCCTGCGTGGGGACTCACGCTCGGCTGTGTCTGCCCCCCACAAACACTTACTACTCAGGAACCGGGCCTCCAGGTTCCGTTTTGCACCGGGCCTCACAAATCCTGCAGCTGGCCGCCAGGGAAAGACCCACTTCCTCCCGTGGTTGCCCCCAGGCTCGTTCTGGTGGTGAAGGCCCTGGGGGAGGGGCTTGGGTGACGGAAGCGGGAGGCAGGAGCGCGTCCCGAAGCTCCGGGGCCCCTGGCGCC
>NC_043712.1:2086131-2089347 GCF_006229205.1 Suricata suricatta | reverse complement strand
GCCGCCCCTCGCCGGGCCGTGGCCTCCTTGCGGGAAAACGGTGACCATAACCGCGGGGGTTACTTCTGGACCCCCAGCCCCTCCCAGCGATGTGTGCGCGTCTTGTCTTGATTACCGTGGTTTCGTAGTGAGCTTCGAGATCGGGAAGCCTGAGCCCCCAGCTCCGCCCTTTTTTTCAAGGTGGTTTTAAATATTCTGGGTCCCTTGCATTTCCGTATGAATCTCAGGATCGGTTTGCCAATTTCTGCTGAGAAGCCCGCCGCGACTTTAATGGCGACTGAGCTGGATCCGGATCTGGGTGGAGAGCCCGTCGCTTCTTTATTTCTTCCAAACATTTTGCCGAGTTTTGAGAGTACAAGTTTTGCCCTGCTTTTGTTAAATTTATTGGTATTTTTTAATTCTTTTTGATGATGTAGGTGAGATTATTTTCTTAATTTCATTTTTGATTGCTCATCGTTAGTGAAATGAAGAAATACGATAGTTCTTGTTTGTCTGTTACACTTTGATCTTGTGTCCTGCTGGGTGTGGGACTATTTTGTTAGTTGTAACAGTTTTTCCGTGGGTTCCTTAGGAGTCTTTTTTTTTTTTTTAATGTTTACTTATTTTTGAAAGAGAGAGACAGAGCATGAGTGGGGGAGGGACAGAGAGAAAGCAAGACACAGAGTCTGAAGCAGCTCCAGGCTCTGAGCTGTCAGCACAGAGCCCGACGAGGGGCTCCAGCCGCAAACCATGAGATCGTGACCTGAGCTGAAGTCAGACGCTCAACCGACTGAGCCCCCCAGGCGCCCCTATTCGTCAGTCAGTTTTAGTAACTGTGTCTTTCTAGGAGTTTCACATGCCACGTGCTGGCGTGTGGTTACGCACGGCTTTCCCTAGAACCTCTTCCTGCTGTAGGGTGGGTAGTGATGCCCCCTCTTTCCTTCCCCGTTTTAGTCCTTAGAGTCTCCTGTCCTGTTTTCTTTGTGAGTCTAGCTGACGGTCTGTTAATCTTGCTGATCTTTTCAAAGAACCAGTTCTGTTTTTGCTGATTTTCTCGACTTCTCTCTTCCCCATTTCATCTGTTTCTTGTTCTGGTCTTTATTAAGTTTCTCCTTCTGGGTTAGTTCACTCTCCTTTTTCCAGTTTCTCCACGTGGGAAGCTGGGACATTGACCGAGGGCTTCCTCTCGCGGCGCGGCGTTTGCAGGTGTGAGGTCTCCGTGAGCACAGCCCTGGCTTCGTCCCTCCTTCTCCACCAGCGTTTTTCTCAAAGTATTTTCCACACTCTCCCAGATGCCTTCTTTGATCCTGTGGTTACTCAGGGGTGTGTAGTTCAACGTCACTTTGCACAAACTCCCTGAGTTTCCTCCTGCCCTTGACGTCTGATGTAATTCGCTGTGGTCCAAGAACATGCTGTTGAGTGCATTGTCTTCTTTGGTGGCATGTGGTCTGAGGAGAGTGGTCACTGCGTGCTCCCAGCTGGGGGGCGGGGGCGGGGGCAGGTGTGCGGCAAAGAGCCCGGCGCCCCATGCTCTGGGGAGGCGCAGCTCGGAGCCCTCACGGTGTCCTTCCTCCCTGGAACTTTCCAGATCAAGAGGGAGTGCCTGGCCTGCAGAGGGGCCGCTGCCGTGTTCAACATGTCCTACTTTGGAAAGTTCTACCTGGTGGGCTTGGATGCGAGGCAGGCTGCCGACTGGCTCTTCTCTGCTGACGTCAGCCGACCCCCAGGTACGACCTGCAGGGGCCCCGCTCCTGTCCCGCTCTGGTGCCAGGGAGAACCCCCTGGGCGCAGCCCTGGGCACTGAGACCAGGCGGCAAGCTGACCCTGTGCCCTCCAGCCTCATCCGGCCCAGGGCCCTGCGCCCCGGTGCCTGCATCTCCCCGGTCATTGCCACGCCCCAGGCCCCAGGCACCCAGCGCCTCCCTCGGTCCCTCCCCCTGCCCTCCCTTCCCCTCCTCCCTCCCTCCTTCCCCGTTTACTTTGTTCCAGAAGGGATACGGGGCAGGAGGTTCTCTGTAAATGTCTCCCAGGACCGTGGAGCCCACCTGGGCACCCCCAGAGATAGGGTTTCCAGGATTAAATAGAAACACAGGACACTCAGATGGATGGGAGTCCCAAGGACGAAGAGTGTTTTCGTGTACGAGTGTCCCACGTCCTGTTGGGGAGATTCGTCTCCTTTTATGTCAGCCGCCTCCACCCACCGTGCATCCACCTGAAACCTCCCCCCCGGGGCTCCTGCAGCAAAGCCCATAAACGGGCCACTTCTAAACGACGGGGACCCGGAGGCCCCGAGCGCATAATCAAGGTGGTCCCTCCGAGACCCGGGGTCGGACACTTCCCAGGCTCTGCGGCTCGTGGGGGCGGGGACGGACCTCTGTGGTCCTTGGCTGTGGCTGCACCAGCCTCGCCCCTGCCTTGAGGCCACGCCTCCCTGGGTTTGCCTCTCCTTCTCCCCGGGGAGAGCCCACCATAGTGACATCCCAACACGGTCCCATCTGCAAAGCCCTGTTTCCAAATAAGGTCACATCTCCGGGTGCTCAGGCCTGGGACGTCAACATACCATTCCAGGGACACAATTCAACCCGTGACACCATTTTCCCGGCCACCTTCTCTTAAACCTCCCACTGACCCACACCCCCACCCGCCCCCCCACCAACCCTGCCCCAGCACCCCTCCATTCGCCTTCCCGTTCACCCCCTTCCGTCGGTCCATCCATCCACATAGTCATTTATGCTCAGCAGGCACGGGCGCAGCAGAGTGAGCGAGACCGGAGCCCTGCTCCTAAGAGCCTTCCGGCATGTGAGGGGGGTTGGCTGGGAGGCTGGGGTGGGGGACATCTGTGTCCCGGGTCGAGGCCTTTCTAGAAGAAAGAAACCCCCTCTTGATCCTTCCTCCTCGGGGGATGGCGGTGTGGGTGACCGTCCCCACCCTCTTGGGCCGCTCTGTGGTGGTGGCACCGTCTGTCGAGGTCACCTCGCGCCAGGGCACCCCAGACTCGTGTGCGCCGGGCGGTGCTGCGTGGCTGGCACACCCCGGGTCCTCCTCCCACCCCAGGCTCCACCGTGTACACGTGCATGCTGAACCGCAGGGGCGGCACCGAGAGTGACCTGACCGTCAGCCGCCTGGCCCCCGGCCCCCCGGCCTCCGCCCTGGCCCCCGCCTTTGAAGGTAAGAGTGGCCCGCGGGCCGCGTGGTGCCGTGGCTGCAGCCCCTGGCCGGGGGCGGGCTGCCCCGGGC
>NC_043712.1:2048296-2086031 GCF_006229205.1 Suricata suricatta | reverse complement strand
CTGCAGCCCCTGGCCGGGGGCGGGCTGCCCCGGGCGGCTCCGTGCTGGCCTGCGGGCCCGCCGCTCTCGGGGCTTGGAGGTGAGCGGCGTCGCTGCAGCCGGAGGCCGGCTTTGTTTGGGCAGTGATGCGGCTGAGTACTCCGTGACTATGTCTTTGAGCTGGTCCACGCCGTGGTGTGGGCATGCTCAGCTTGTCTGCCCAGAACAGAGGGAGCCGCGGATGAGGCCGTGCCCCCTCCTGCTTGGGCACATTAACTCCTTTCTGCCACCAAAGTCTATGCAGAACGGACTTTGAACCCTGAACCCCGTCTCGGGCTGGGGCGGGTCCTTAGAAGGTATACAGTTCAGTGCTCAAGCTGTTACTCAGTTGCCGTCTGCAGCCCCTTCACTTTTGCTTGCATGCCTCCAGTGACAGGTAGCTCAGCACCTGCAATCCTTGTTTGCACAGCCCTGACGGCACGCTGAGCCAGATCCGCCGCCTGGATTTGTCAGCTGTGCCAGGGGGCGGGCCCATCAGCAGGAAGGGCTCAGCCCATTCAGAGAAGCTGGCAGCCCCCACGCCCCAGGGGCCTGGCTCCGTGCTGCCCACAGATGTAGCTGCGTCCTCAGCGCGACTCAGGGGTTGGCGGGCGAGCCCCTGGGGCTCTGGGGGAGGAGGGACGAGTTTGAAGGAGGGCGCATTAGCTAGGCGGGTGCAAGTTAAACAGCACTTGCTGAGCACTCGCCGTGTCCCAGGCTGTTGGAGGCGCGCAGGGGACTCCAGCCCCTGGAGTGTATGTTCGGGGGGGGCGGGGCGTGCAGAGGTGAGGGCACAAGGTTGCTGCGCTGGCCACGGGCTCCCCTGGGGAGGGTTTGGGGCTGAGGGTGGGTGGGACTCCCGGGTCTCTGGCTGACTGTTGAACAGTGCCGTGGGGTGGCACCGGCCGACGGGAGGCCGTGAGCAGGGGTGAGCGGTCTCACTGCGGGCAGCCGGGGCTTGGGGGCCCTTCCCTCCGGCTCTGGTGGCGCAGAGGCCGGGGCAGCAGTGGGCTCAGCCGGAGCGTCTGTGCTTTGTGAATGAACTCGTTCGCCCTTCCTTCCGGTGCTCACAGAGGCGTTCCGGTAACACGGAGGTGGGCAGCCAGGGAGGCAGGAGATGAAGGGGGCTGGACCGGTGGGGCCTCCAAGACCTCACGGTGCGGACAGGGCCAGGGAGAGACCATTCGAACACCAAGTGGAAGAGCAAGGGGATGGAAAAGAGCAGGACTCTGGAGGCTGTGGAAGTAGCTGAGCCAAGGTGAGGAAGGCTTCCTGGAGGAGGTGACGTTCTGATGTGAGCCCTGGGGGATGGGTAGGAGCTGCCCCAGCTAGAAAGGTGCCTGTAAGGAGCTGGATGGAGAGGGACCCGATGAGGACACAGGTCTCCAAAATCCTTGGCCGGGTCCTGCCACTGCCTGGCTCTGTGGCCCACGGCTCTGAGCCTCTGAGAATGGGGACTTTGCTAGTCGCCTAACGACAGGGAACGATAGTGAAAGCACTCTGTGCGCTGAGCCGCTGCCGGAGGGTGCGCCGCGATCCGGCCGTCCCGACGATGCTGGCGGATCCCTGGCGCGGACGGGCTGAGGAGCAGCCGCCTGGCCCGGGCCGCAGGCTGTGCCGCCGCCGAGGCAAAGGCAAGGCGCTCATGATTTGCGGGGGGGGGTGTTTTTCCCAGACTCCGGCGCCGACGGCACGACTGCCTGGTGCGCTCGCTGCCAGCGGGAGCGCGGGGCGCGTGGCGAGGGAGGCACCGTGACGCCTGAGTCACAGCCGGAGGCTCTGGAACGTGCCGCCGGCCCGGGGACACGGCCAAACACGAGAAAACCGGCGGCATGTGGACTGCGTTTTATTTTCGGCCTTAAAAACTGTACCGCTCCTGCCATGAATATGCATGCCCGTTAAATATGCATGTTTTAGACACCGGTTAATTATACCTGTTACACCATGGACAGGAGGACCGGGCGGTGTGCCCTCGATCACGGGCACGTACAAGGCAGCTATCCGCGGTTACCGTGACCTTGAACCATCTTTGACATCCCCAAAGGAAGACGCGGATGCAGGAGGCAGTCTGACAGTCGGAAAGAATAAAATCCGCGGCCCTCAGGTCCCCGGGGCTCAGTGCCCGGTGACCCCGGAGCTGGGCCGCTGCGGCCGCAGGACCCGGCACTCTGGGTCTTCAGAGAGAGACAGCTGCCCGAGAGCGCCAGGCCCGCAGCTGCCACCCCGCTGGCCCCAGGCGGCCCGGCAGCTCCCGTCCCTTGGGGAGGGGCCTCGGGTGGCTGCAGACCCCGGGACTACACAGAGGACGAGGCCTGTAAGAGTCCCCAGCCCAGGGGTCGGGGGCCCTTTTGGGGGCCGGCTTGTCTTTTTGGCTCTGTCTCCCTTTGTGCTCATCAGTTTAAGACGGAGGAGGAAGAGAGGAAACCCGATCACATGTGGCCGGGGCCTTGGCAGACTCTTACCCAGTGGACAGTGCGAACAGTCCTATGGGGACAGGTGTGGTTCAGCCCCTCTTATAGATGAGGAGACAGAGGCTCAGAGAAGTGAGAAGTGAGGCCATCGAGCCACAGACCCCCTCGGCCAGGCTGGTCTGGTGCCAAGGCCTATGTGATTCCCAGGTGGTATCCTTGGGGTGGGGCAGGGATTGGGGAGCAGGCTGTGTGTCCCAGCCCCACAGCCCAAAGGATCCGAAGGTACCTGCAGGGCATGGTCCTGGCTGTAGGGGACGGGACGAGGGACAGATGACGTCCCCGGCCACAGGCAAGAGGGCAGGCCACTGTGGAGAGGCCGTGTCGGTGCTCTGCGGGGTTGAGGTGGGTGAGCGGGCTTCCTGGAGAGGGGGGTTTGCGCTGGGTCCCGGAAGGCCAGGAGGAGGGGCTCAGGCCCAGCGAGGCACCGGTGAGTGGACGGCCATGTGAGGACCAGCCAAGTGTGCCAGAACCACGTGCCTTGTGAGGTGCGGCCTCCGGCAGGCGGGCAGAGCGCTTTTGGTCCCTTCTGAGATCCGTGGGAGCAAAGGCTTCCCGATGTGGTGGACAGGACTGGGGTGGGGGACTGGAGGCTGGCGCCAGGAGGGGACAGATCCGGCTAGCCGGCCCAGGGATGCTACTGCCCGTGGGTGCTGAGAGGAGGCACTAAGAGGCTGCTCTGGGATGTGGGGGTGCAGGAGACGGCAGGGCCGCTGGTAACCCTAGGGTCTGGCCACTTGACAGGGGTGCCTCTAGCTCTGGTATTCAGGAAGGGCTTCCTGGAGGCCCAGGCCCGTGGGACGTGAGGGGGTGGGGCAGAGGGACACATGGCATGTGAGGCAACAAGGTGGGGAGCGTCCCGGGGTCACCTGGACGAGGGGGGGAGGAGACCCGAAGCCCCTGCTTCTGCTCCTTGTGGGTGGGATTGGGGAGGGAGGAGCCTCCAAGCTTCCAGCCCCGCCCCACCCCACCCTGCCCGGGCCCACCTCCCCACCATGAAAGCCTGGCCAGCAGGTGCTCCTGGAGAGGGAGAGAGGCCTGGAGCTCTCTCATCCCCAGCCCTCTGCCCCAGCCGGGCCCTCCTCTGCCAGGGAAGGAGAGTGAGGTGTGCCTACTTTTCAATCACGGCGGGTGGCTGTGCCTATCACCACCGCTGCGGGGGAGCCCCTGGGAGGGGCCGGGGGGCACTCAGGAGGACTCTCCAGCCTCAGGGGTCCCATGCCCATCTCCACCCGTGCCCACTTGCTATGCCTGGCCTGCAGGGGCTGATGCCCAGAGCCAGGTAGAGAAGCGGCCGCCATGGACCGAGGGGAGGATGCCTCCCCCTCCCAGCGCAGAACCAGCCCTGCTCAGCTCCGGCTCCTCCCCAGGCCCCGCCCGCAGCAGCGGTGTGGAATGCTCCCATTACACAGATGGAGAAGCAGGGGAGGTCAGGGGTCACCTGGGGCCTCTGCTCGGAGGTGGGGGACCCCTGTCCGAACTAACAAGGAAGGAAAGAGACAGGATGGGCGGGGAGGTCCAGAGAAAGCTGAGATGAAGGAGGGCCCCCCGCCTCCGTCCCCCCTGCCTCACCCACCTCCCCTGGTTCCTCCCCCCGGGAGCCCGCCCGGGGCCCAGCAGTGGCTGCACCTCACAGCCCCCCCACCGACGGAGCTACGCTGACGCTCGGTGACAGATGGGAGCGCAGGGCTCAGGGAGGCTGTGTGGAGGGTCCGAGGCCACACCGCTGGCCCAGCCCCCTGGGCAGCGGCTCTCCCCGGATGCTGGGCCCAGGCAGGCTGCCCTCCCTTCGCCCGTAGCCTGGCCCAGGCCGTGA
Source organism: Suricata suricatta (assembly GCF_006229205.1). Taxonomy (NCBI): domain Eukaryota; kingdom Metazoa; phylum Chordata; class Mammalia; order Carnivora; family Herpestidae; genus Suricata; species Suricata suricatta. Next base: position 2,081,729 of record NC_043712.1, on the reverse strand, counting down.
CTCAGAGCTGGACAGAATCTATCTTCTACTATGGGACCTCTCTGAACCTCCGTCTCCTTTTCTGAAACCCTGGGTGGTGCTGAGCATCAGTCTTCTGGGGGCATGGAGTGGGGAGTACCCAGCCCAGCAGGTCTTGCTTTGGCCACAGGGGGACCCAGAGACCAGGGGCCAGGGGAACACGGAGTGAAAGCACAGCCAGAGAGGAAAAGACACTTGAACAGGGCTGCCCAGCACTGATGACAGACAGAGCCCTGTGCCTCGATGGTGTGGGGGGCTCCCACCCTTCCCGGGACCAGGGGCCCTGTGAGAAGTGGGAGAAAGCCTCAGACTCCCCCGGAACAGTGCTCCCTTGTGTGCGGCCCTCAGGAATCCTACACCCTGGCCCCCAACCCCTGCCCCCAGAGAGAAGCCAGGGCCGCTGGGGAGGTCGCTGCCCTCTGGCCAGGCCCCGCTGCCTCTCAGCCTCAGCGCCTCTCTTCCAGGGGACGGCTACTACCTGGCCGTGGGCGGGGCCGTGGCCCAGCACAACTGGTCCCACATCAGCACTGTGCTGCAGGACCGGAAGTTCCGGTGCCAGCTCATCGACAGCTCCGAGGACCTGGGCATGATCAGCGTCCAAGGCCCCGCCAGGTGAGGACGGGACTGGGAGCCCCGCAGCTGGGCACACCCACCGTCACCCTTCCCGAGGAGTCACACACCCTCTGGGCAACGACACACCTGCTACCCGGGCTCAGTCACTGACCCCGGAGCCCAGGAACCCTCAGCGGTGGGAGGGAGGGGAAGGGCGGGCGGCCGTGCGGCAGCCAGTGCCCCAGGCTGCGAGCTCAGACGAAGCAGGCTGTGTCCAGGTGACGTCCTGCCAGCCGGGTCTCTCTGGGATCCCAGGGGCACACGGCAGATGCGTGTCTGCTGAACGAACGAATTGAATCCGAGCACATCGTGTACTTTCATGTGGATCGGCGTCTGCCCATGAACGCCAGCCTCCACTCCAGGGACATTTGGGCAAAGCCCTGGAAGAAATGCGGGATCGAGCTCCGGAGCTCTCTGGGGGGATGGTGTTCCAAGGCAGAGGACACAGCAGGTGCAGAGGCCCGGGGGCTGGGGTGTGCCTGCGTGTCTGAGGGCAGAGTGGGGCCGGCTGGAGCGGGGCAGCTGGAGGCATGCTTCGGGAGCAGAGGAGGCCAGAGCCTGCGGGTCCAGGCGGCTGTGGGTGAGGGGCCCTGAGCAGAGCGAGACATGGTCAGACTTGGGCTTTCACAGGGCGTCTGATGTCGGGCCGGGCTAGGAAGTCAGCGGGTATGTGAGGTGCCTCGGTGTCCAGGGGGCCAGGAGGTCCTGGCGGGATGGAGACCCCAAAACTGAGCATATGGCTGGTGCTCCCGGTGGACTTGAGGGCGGTTTGCAGGTCAGCTGGGCGGAGTGCGAGGCACCAGGAAGGGAGGACAGGAATGTGGGGCGGAGCGAGGTCGCTGGCCACCACTAAGGGGAGGGACATGGGGCCCAGGGAGACCATCCAGGGCCCGGCTCAGCCAGTACAGACATTGGGGGTGGTTCCCAGGTCTCCCCGGGGCCAGCCAGCTCCCCGTCTGCGGGCTGAATGGGGCTGGGGTCCCAGCCGGCCCTCAGCAGCCTCCCCCTACTCTTGCTACAGTGCCCACAGCCAGGCATGAGAGGTGGTGGCCAGGGGAGGGAGAGTGCAGGCAGCCAGGTCAAGGCAGGGCTCCCCCGGGGATGGGCCAGCCTCCTCTGCCTCATTAGAAGCCGCTCCGGGAAGGGGGGAGTGACATGGTGACCCCACTTCCTGCTCCGATGTGCCTTCTCCTTCAAGGATGGCCCTGCGTCCCTGTGAGGTGACAGCCTCATTGGCACCCCCAGTGGGAGCTGGGCCTTCTGAATTGTCAGGGAAGCCATTTAGCCCGGCACCCGGACCGTGGGCGATGCTAAGTGCCCTGCTGTCCTGTAGAACTCTCTGGAAGCGTTCCGTAATTGGGTGGACCCAGTACGGCAGCCACTAAGCTGTGGGCGGCCACTGAGCCCTTGAAACGTGTCCGGTGAGACTGCATATTTCACCGTAACGTACTTAAATTCAAGGGCCCCAGGTGGCGAGTAGATGGTCCCTGTCACAATAACCAACGTCCAAGGTCCAGGCGCTTGGCACATGCTCTTGCACTGATTGCTCACCAGGGCCTGGGAGGGGGCCTCACTGCCCAGGCAGAGGATGTGGGAGGGGCTTGAGAGGTGAGTCCGGGAGCCGGGACTTGAACCAGTGACTCTGGCCCGGGCCCTCCAGCGCCACCTGCTGCCTCTCGTGGAAGGACAGCCTCCTGCACCCCAGCCCAGTTTAGGGCTAGCCCTGCCCATCGTGCTAAGGACCCCCTACAAACCCTTGGCCCAGCCCCCGGCGGCAGCTGCAGGCACCTGCAGGCACCTGCAGGCACCTGCCCCTGCCGAGAAGCAGGCCGGGAAGACACCGGCCGCCCCCCGGGGCTGCAGCGGGGCCGTGCTCCCGCAGGACTGGAGACAGGCTCTCTGGGGGCTGGCAGCACGTGGGTGCCGGGGGCGGGTGTTACATAAGACACTCGCGTCCTGCAGCGCGCTGGGCACCCCGGACCGGCGTGGGTGGGCAGCTCCAGCACCGTGGGGGTGGGCATCTGGGTGGGCCGCAGGCATTCTGAGCGGCCGTGTCCTGCAGCCCCAGCACCTGCTGGGACCCCCGTGGGGGGCTGTCTCCTGCCAATGGGGTGCCCACCCTGGGGTGCAAAGCCAGGCTGTTGTCAGTCAGTTCCATTTACTGGTGTTCTCTGTGCCAAGCACGTTGGGACAGCCCTGTTGTCACAGAGTCCCTGGTCTAGGGGCAGGCGGGGGCAAGCACAAGCCATGCGAGGGGCGCCTAGTCAGGTGCATCAGAGCCTCGGGACCCAGAGACAGCGCACCTGACCCAGATTCGGGGAGTCGACGCAGGCTTCCTAGAGGAGGTAGCAGCTAAGCAAGACCTGAAGGGCACCTGGGTGGCTATGCCAAGGAGGGCAGGAGGGAGTGAACTGAGTCCTGGAGGGAGGTGAGGGGCAAGGGGCCCAGGAAGTGAAGGTTTCCATGGGTACTGAGAGCTTTGGGCCCGGCGATGGGTCAGGTGACGCGTCCAGCACGGGGGCCAGGCCCCGGGGTGCCGGTGCCAGGGCGGGAGGTGAGGAGGGCAGTCCCTGCCTTCTGGGAGCTCACAGACTAGGCTCCTACCCTGGGACTGGGTAGGACCTGTGGGCGTCAGCTAGTTAGGTCGCTGGCTCCAGGAGCTCCTGTGGGTCTGGCCTCCCCCCGGGCTGGGCTCCCCCGTCCCCGTTCCTGCTGAGCGGGTGTCCTCAGGGACTGTGTTTGGGACACGGGGTCCTCGCCTCGTGTTTTCCCTAATGCCCCGTCTGTGGTCAGTCTGCGTCACGTCGACAGGGAGGTGTACTGCTCACGGCTCCGTCCCCGGTGCCTTCCTGCCGCAGAGCCTGCCCCCCGAGTGCTTGTTGACTGCCTCACCGACTGTGCTCTCGCCCACAGCCGGGCCATTCTCCAGGAGGTGCTCGATGCGGACCTGAGCAATGAGGCCTTCCCTTTCTCCACCCACAAGCTGGTGAGAGCCGCCGGGCACCTGGTAGGTACCAACGCGCCGCTGGCTCCTGGGTTTCAGGCGGCCGCAGCGTGCCTGGGGCTAGCAGCTGGGGGTCTGTGTGCCCTTGGGCAGGTCTGTTGACTTCCTGAGCCTCCGTGCTCCACTTCACCTTAGGGACTTAGGTGGTCCTGCCCACAGGCTGTTTGGGCTGGAGAGGGGTGACGGGTCCCAGTCAGGCCTCACCGGTGCTCTGCCCAGTGCCCGGCCCTTGCTGGGGGGCTCACCCCCAAGCTTCTACCAGGAAGGACAGCCTCGCCACCTGCACAGCCGCCCACAGCGTCCCCTCCTCAGAGGCACGGGGCACCATGTCGCCCCAGGTCAGGGAGGCACGCGCTTCCTTCACGGTTTTGGAAACGTCAGGACCGGGCACAGCGGAGCAGTTTGCTGCCTCGGTGGGGACCCCTGGCCTTCTCCCGCCCACGCAGCCTTGCGGGGTGGTGGGGACGCTCCTGTCACACAGCTGCCAGCTCCAGAAAGTCCCGGGACCCAGGGCCTTCCGGGACGGTGGACAGTGCCAGGGCTCCGTAGGACTCGGCTCTGGCTGGAAGCTTCTTCAGAGACGGGGAGGGGGGCAGAGGGGCCCAAGGCCGGGTCCAGCTCTGGGCCAGCACGTCCCTTCCCTGCATCTCAGTGTCCTTGTTAGAAACGAAGTGCCCTGGTCCCCGTTCTGAATGCCCGAGGCCAAGGGGAGGAGCAGGCAGTAAAGGCGCACGGTTCTGAGCACGTGGTGCACGCACCCCCGCTTAATCCGCACTAACAGCAGAAGCTTCTGTTACGAGGTTCCTCAGCCTCGCCGCTGTGAACGCTGGGGAGGGTGCTCTGTGCTGGAGGCTGGCCCGAGCAGCACCCCCGGCCTCCACCCGCTCGGCGCCAGGAGCACCCCCAGCTCTGACAACCACAGATGTGTCCAGACGCGACCAGCGTCCCCCGGGGCCAGAATCGCCCCAGGAGAACAGCTGGTCTGTGATTCTCCGGCCTGGTGGTCAAGGCCCCGGCCAGGGGCGCTGGCCCAGGCCCTACAGCAGCTCGTGATGTAGGGAACTGAGCTCAGAGAGGCCGGGCGGGCTGCCCGCGGCCCTCAGCTCCTGAAGCTTTAAAGCACCCAAATCCACATCCACAGAGCGGACAGGGCCGTCAGGCAGGGGGCCCCGGGGATGGACCGCCAGGGCGGCGTGGGGGGCCCTCTCCCTTTCCTCTGCCTCCATGTTCGTCCAGGGTTTCGGTGGGAAAGGTGCCCAGGAATGTTGGTGAGGAGTGGGATCCTGGGCTGCAGGGGGGCCGGAGGTCGGGGCCCAACCTGGGTCCCGTTAGTGCGTAAACAAGGTGGAGCTGCGTTCTGTGAGGAGGCTGCCAGAGAGCAGGTGGGGAGGAAGGCGGGTGTGCGGACCAGGGGAGCACGGGCCGGCTCTGCTCCTGCCGTCACTCCCCGGGGGCGGAGCTGAGGGACAGGAAGCTGGGGGGCGTGCAGGGGAAGGGGTCTCTGTCTACTCTGTCTAGCTTGCTTCCTGCCTCCTTTGTGCAGAGCTGCCAGCCAGGACCAGAGAGGGTGGGTGCTTTGAGAAAGCGGCACAGCTCAGCCCAGGCCCTGGCAGGCATTCGGCAGGCCCCAACTGCAGCAGGGCTGGGGGCCCCCTTGGGGTCCGGGCAGTGTCAGCCCCATCTGGGACTGGGTTCTGGCTTGTGGAGGTGTGAAGGGGAGCGGCCTGCCTGTGGCTGGGGGGGTCAATGGGGGGGGAGCAGCAGGTGGGAGCCCTTCCCGGCCCGGGCCGCTCCAACGAGGCCCCTGGGACCCGCTCCCGGCCAGTGTGCTGGCCGCCTTCCCGTGGCCGTCTGGCTGCACTTGGCCGGCGGGGCCTGGGAGCTGGGCTGGGTCAAGTCTCCGGCCAAGGGAAAGTGCGGCTGGACTCCAGGATGACCCCTTCCCTCGGGTAACAGAAAGGCCAGACACAAGGTGAAGGTGTCACAGGGCACCCGAGTCCGGGCATAGGACCCCCACGGGCTGGCTCTCCTCACCGCCTCCTCTGGCGCTGACTTCTGGTGGTCAGAGGGAGGGGCCTGGAGGCACAGCTCACTTTCAGCCTGACCCCTTTGCGTGTGACCCTGGACCTGTCTGAGCTCCTGCTCTCCGCCCTCGGCCCGGGGATGGCTGGTGTGTGAGCACCAAGCTCGCCCTGCCGGAGTCCGGCTGAGGGGATGGCAGGCACCGCGTCTCGCTGTAAATGTTGGGAACACGTGTGAACCGAAGCAAGGACGTGGGAGCCCCGGGACTCTGCCCCCAGCAAGGCCGAGGTTAACCCTGCATCGGCTTCCCCCGTCTCTGTCTCTAAGGTTTAAGGCAGAAGCAGGGCCGCCCCCAGACAGCGTGCAGGCAGCTTTATCCCCTGATGGTGGTTGTAAGTTTTCGGGTTCCTTCAGACGTTCTCCAGGAGCCGCTCTGAAAACCCCCGTGACGGTCTCTCAGATCCCTGAGCAGCATCCGTGCTTGGGAACAGCCCGGTGATGGGCCGCCCTTGACCGTGGGCCTTTTATGACCCTAATTACTGACGTAAGGCAGGTTCCTCAGAACCAGACCCAGACCCGCCCCCGGAGGTGTCCCAGGGACACAGTCCCGGCCTGCGGGGTCATCCCCTGCGTCCTTGCCCATCCTTCGGTAGTGCGTCTCCACCCGTGCCCTGCGCTGTCCTGCGCCTTTGGGGATGGCGGTGGGGAGCGGGCGCATAAGTCCCGGGTGCCGCCTGCAGGAGGCTGGCCTCATCAGCTCACACTGGCGAATTCAGGTTCTCGTCTGAGTTCCAAATAAACTGCAGGATCTAGTGCCGTTACTGAACTCCGTCTCCCCACCTCTGCCCTCCCTCTACCGCCCGTCCCCCCGCACCCCCACCTGGCTCTGGAATTAATTCTGGACATGTTGGCTGGGAGTGCCCCCCCCACACAGGTCCTGGGCACCTCGCTGGACCTGGAGGCGCTGGGATGGCGATGCGGGCCCCGCCCTCCACAAGCTCACACCCGGGCTGGGGTAGGGGTGGGGTGGGGCAGGAAGGATGCAGCAGCACAGCCCAGCCTGCATTGGAGAGAGGGCCTGGGGGCTGGGGGGGCTGACATGAGGTCCCAGGAACAGGTGCCCAGCAGGGAGCATGGAGTTTGGCAAGACAAGTGAGGATGACAAGGTGGTGGAGAGGCACGGTGACTCGGGCCTCCCGGCCGGGGCGAGGCTCAGCCCTAGGACAGGGCCCCCGTCCCACAGCCTCCCGGCCCCCTTGGCAGGACTGGAGGAGCATGTGCCCGGGGTGGCCAGCGCAGACTTTTTTCTCCCCACTGCCGGGCTAGAAGCAGGTGGCGACTCCTGCAGGGGACCGTGACAGCCAGCACCCAGGGCCAGGAGGACGCTGTCTCACTCCTTAGGAAGAACCCCAGTCTGCAAACACCTGGATTCAGTGTCCTGTGGGGTCACTGGCGTGCGTGTTCCCAGATGCCACAGGGCCCACAGGGGCTGGGCGGTGGGTGGGCACAGAGCCCAGCCTTGACGCCTGGCGCCTGGCCGTGTCACACAGCCCTCCTCGGCCTCCTCCTCCCTGCTACTCGCTGGAGGCCACGTCTAGTAGCCCGAGATCAGGTCACTGCAGCTTGCTCTGTGGCCTGCTGCAAGGACCCCATCTGGCCCCGGTGGGCCCAGCTTCTAGAGACGAGGGGGTGAGGGCAGGACCATCCGAGGGATGGGATGCAGCTGAGGCTGAGGGGGCGTGGTGCCCAGCCGGGCCCAGACGTGCGGAAACCCTGCCCCTGGGTATCACCTCCTGAGGGCCACAGAGACGTGGGCAACATGGAGCAAAGGCCGAGTGTCCTTGGCGGCAGCATGACGGGTTTTGCGGACCACAGAGCGGCCCAGGTCCTGTGTTCCAGGATGATCCAAGCCTGGGGTACAGTGGCCTCCCCATTCACCGTCCAGTAGGAGAGATGGAGAAGTCGCCGCTGGCCGGGCCTCAGGCTATGGGACCTGGGCTGCCCTCGGCCCCGGGGTGGCCTTACAGGCCGGTGGAGGCGGGAGCTGAGTCAGCACAGAACCCGAGAGTTCGGGAACAAAGTCACACCAGTGCCCAACAGAGCGGGGAGCCTGTAGGCCTGGCTTCTAGTCTTGCTCCGGCCTCCTGGGACCACCTCTCCTGGCCTCGGTTTCCCCACCTGCAGCACAAAGGCTGGAAAGCATCTAAAATCCTTCCTGGGCTGCCCTGGAAAGTCTGTCCAGACAGCCTGCCTTCGCTCTGAACCCAGGGGGATTTCATCTCCTCCCAAATAATAGCTTGCGCTGGCTTCAACATGGACTGACGCTGGGGCCAGAGCGGGGGCGGCCGGGCCGTCCGGGAGGTCACTGGGTTCCAGCCAACCAGATGCAGGGAGGAATGCGGGCCTGCGTGGCGCAAGGCCTCCTAGGCGCAGTGCGCGGAATGTGGAGGCCAGAGCCCAGACGGCAGCCAGGGCGCAGGGTGGGCGAGCTGGACCCTGCCTCTGCCCGCCGCGACCCACGCTCACAGCAAACAGGCGGGTCAATGGCCGGGTTTTGCAATAACTCCCCGAGACACTCAGGCCCCAGGCTCCCTGAGCCTCGCGGTCTTAGAGGAAGAGCGGGGGAGGGGACGGCCCCTTGGCGGGCGGCTGACCGGACGGCCCTGCCTCCCACACGCTGGCCTCCAGGCCAGCGAGGTTCCCAGCGTGGCACGGGGGAGACGCGGTGTTCCTGGCGCCCCGGCCGAGGACGGGGCCCCCGCTTCTGGGCAGCGGCAGGCGCCGGGCCACAGGCTCGCCCCGAGACGTGGTGATAAAGTTGATCATCTTCTGAGAATTAATCCAAAGGAGATCGGATTTCTTCTCCTGACGGTGTGAGGGGCTCGCCGTGGCAGCCTTGGGATTCGATGCGTCAGGGGTGGAATGTTCTCCCACCTGCACGCGTGACGTGGACGGTCGGAGGCGCGGGCCTCCACACGGGCCCCCGTGGCTTCAGAGCCCGTGGCCACTTGATGGTTGGGTTTTAGCCGCTGCCTAAGAAGTGGCTTTGCACACATGTGCAGTTTCTTCCGTGGCTCTGGAAAGCCAGGGGTGGGGGGCGGGTCCCATGGGTGTAGCAGAGAAAGCCGCCGTGTGGCCACAGCCACTGTTCAAGGTGTCCCCTGGGGGACCGGGTGTCTTCTTGCGGGGAAAGCGTAAGGTGAAGATGTGACGGATGAGCGTCTGGATGGCGTCCAGGGCGTGAACTTCGGAGATTCCGGAGCCCCTCCGGGGCGGGGCTCTGTCCTTTCCCTGCAGGGAATGAGTGGCGTCCTCAGCCCCTACAGCCCTGCTCTGCGGTGTAGACAGCGGTCTTCCTCAGGGACTGTCCACTTTGGCTTGACATCTGTGGTGCCGGGGGCGGCTTTCTGCTGAGGAGCGCAGCAGGGCAGGGCCTGGAAGGAAGCCGAGGGGTCCAGCAGCAGGGGAGGGGCAGAGAGGGAGAGAGAGGATCCCGGGCGGGCTCTGCACTGTCAGTGCAATGCCCGGCATGGGGCTCGAACTCCCGCACCGTGAGATCATGACCTGAGCAGAAATCAAGAGCAGACGCTTAACTGACCGAGCCACCCGGGCCCCCCGAAGGTCAAGTTTTCGATATGTGATTTGAGCATCATACCTTTTATTTATTCTTATTCTTGGAAATCAGTTTGCAGTCATCCTCTCCCCCACCCCCAGCCCCACTGCCTCCACCTCCCCTGCACACCAGCCTCTGGACCAGACCTCTGGGAGAAATCGCACGTCCCCCTAGCAGAGCGTTGTTAGAATCCAGGATGTCTTGGGAGCCCCGTGGGGGGCTCAAAACTGAAGATCCTGAGCCTATCGGCCATGTTTTCTCCCCCTTCGTGGGCTCAGGGCGCCAGACCCCTGCAGGGGGCCGCCGCTGCTCCAGTCCCTGCCCGCGCCAGCCTCCGGGGTCCCGGGAATCCTCGTTTAGGTAAGAAGTGGCCGAGTTTGGAAGACGTGCGTGGCGGGGGTGCTGTTACGCAACCACATGCCTGGGAACTTGGAAAACCTCCACGAGCTGATGTGATCTGAAAAGGTTGGACATGCTGGCCTGAGTCCGTGGGCGCGGCTGCCGGAGCCCTCCTGCGGTATTTCCCCGGAAAGGCGCCCTCCAGGCTTGTTCCGATGACGCACTCGTCCAGGGCCCCCCCCGGAGCCACGTGGGCCCCCCCTGCCCGGGGCACCTGCGTGGCCTTTGATCTGAGCGGGGGCGGCGGCCACGGAGAGCCGGCGGGGGTCCAGTGATGCCCCAGACGCAGAGAGTCGGGCTCCCGGGTCATGTCTTGCTAAAATCCAAGCGCCCACTATTTTCCCGACGTGCTCCCTCCCAGAACTCTTCAAGCCAGTCCGGAGGGCAGGGGGCGTGGCTCGTACGGCCCCCCCACACCCCTGCACTTGGAAACCCTGGGCTGCCACCTCCTGGTCGCGAGGCCCCCTCTGGGTGCGCCAGGGTGGCCGTGAAATCAGCGGCAGCCTGAAATTAACCGCGGAGGGGGTGGGGGGGGGGCTCTTACACCACAGCAAGTGGCCAGTGTGCTCCAGAACACCCCCGTCCCCAGCGCGGGAGATGAGTATCAAACATTCCCCAGGACATCAGGGGGCCTGCGGCAAGTGACCAAACTCCTTGAGTCCCCGGTTCCTTCTTTGTGAAATGGGCATGGCGGTGGCGTCACCTCACCCATGGTGAGCACCTGCCCGGGATTTTATGGGGATGATTCTGTTGAGCGCTTCCATGAGCCTATGAAGGACATACGTCTTTTTTTTTTTAATTTTTAATGTTTATTTATTTTTGAGAGAGAGAAAGAGACAGAGCACGAATAGAGGAGGAGCCGAAAGAGGGGGAGCACAGAATCCAAAGCAGCTCCAGGCTCCAAGCTGGCAGCCCAGAACCCGACGCGGGGCTCAAACCCACAAACCTCGAGATCATGACCTGAGCCGAAGTCAGACCCTTAACTGACGGAGCCCCCCTGGCGCCCCTGTCAAGGTCATTCGGTTATCATCCTCGGCTTGCAGAGGAGACTCGGGGACGTCAGCGGCCAGGGACGCAGCACTGGGGGCTTTTTATTTCCTTCTTTATTTATTTTATTTTTATTTTTTAAAGTTTTTGTATTTATTTTGAGGGGAGAGGAGCAGAGGAGGAGAAGGAGAGGGAGGGAGAGAATCTTAAGCAATCTCCATGCTCTGCACTGAGCCCGGTGCAGGCCGGGGCTCCATCCCGCGAACTGTGAGATCATGACCTGAGGGGAAGTCAAGAGTCAGCCACTCGCTCGACTGAGCCCGCACTCTCTGCCCCCGTGGTCCCTGCTGCTTCTGCGGGTGGCCGGCCCCTCGTCAGCCTGTCAGCATCAACGTCTGCTGCCCTTCCTTGCTCCTGGCACCCAAAACATCGAGAAGGTGCAAGTCACCCAGTCCCTCTGGACGTTAGGAGCCCGTCCATGGAGAAAAGGGTGTTCTATTTTTACCATTTTAACCTGTTTAAAGCGTGTAGTTCAGTAGTATTAACTGTATTCACCGTGTTGTACAACAGACTTCCAGAAATGTTTCCTCTTGAGAAACTGAAACTCTGTATTCATTAAACCGCGCCCCGTCTGTCCTTGCCCGGCTCCTAGTCGCCCCCGGCTAGCTTCTCTGAGTTTGACTACTTGAATTCCGTGGAGGTGGAATCATACAGGACTCGCCGTTGTGAGTCTGGCATATTCCACACAGCGTCGTGTCCTCAGGGTCCGTCTGTGTTGCAGCAGGTGCCAAGCCCTCCTTCCCTTCATTAGCTGAGTGATATTCCGTCGTATGGCCAGACCCCACTCATGTTTATCTGTTCGTCTGTCCGTGGACACTCAGGCTGCGTCCACCTCTTGGCTGCAGTGAACAGTGCTGCTGTGAGCGTGGGCGTCCAAATACCTATTCAATATCTTGTCCCCAATTCTTCGGGGTATCCACCCGGACGCGTGGTCGTTCTATTTATCACTTCTCAAGGAACCTCCACACTGTTCTCCCTCGCAGCTGTGCCTGAGGGTTCAAATTTATCCACATCCCTGTGAACACGGGTTGTTTTCTGGTTTATTTTACTTTATTTTTTTAGTAGCCATCCTAATGGGTACAAGGTCATAGCTCATGGTGGGTTTGATTTGCATTTCTCTGATGATCGATTAGTGTTAATGACCATCCTTCGTTACACTTGTTGGTCATTTGTATACCATCTTGGGAGAAATATTTATTCAAGTCCTTTCCTCATTTCTTATTCGAGTTTTTTGTTTCGTTGGTGTTGGTTGTAGGAGTTCTTTATGGATTCTTGATATTAACCCCTTGTCAGATACATGATTTGTAAGTATTTTCTCCCACGCCTTAGGTTGCCTTTTCACTGTTGGCTGTTTCCTTTGATGCACAGAAATTTTCATGTTCGGTGTAGTCCCATTGGACTACTTTTGCTCTTTGTTACCTGTGCCTTGGGTGTCATATCCAAGAAATCATTGCCAAGTCCAAGGTCATGATGCTTTCCCCCGTTTCTCCTGGGAGTTTTACAGTTTTAGGCCTTTACACTAGGGCTTTCATCCATTTTGAATTAATGTTTAAATATGGAACAAGGTAAGGGTCCAGCTTCATTCTTTTGCATGTGAAGACCCAGTCTTCCCAAAACCGTTTGTTGACGAGACTGTCTCTTCCCCACCGAGTGATCTTGGCGGCCTTGCTGAAGATCATGTGACCACATACACGGAGGTTCATTTCTGGGCTCCCCTTTTCTACCCCGTCGGTTTTTCGGTCTGGTTTATGCCGGTGCCTCACTGGTTTTGACTATGGGAGCTTTGCCGTTTGTTTTGAAGTCAGGAACTGCGAGGTTGGCAGCCGTATTCATTTTCACGATTGTTTTGGCATTTGAGGTCCCTTGAGATTCCATGTGAATGCTGGGATGGAGTTTTCTATTTCTGCAAAAAGTGTCCCTGGGGGTTTGATAGGGACACACGGAATCTGTACACCACTTTCAGTAGTGTTGAGGTCATGCTTGCCTTCCAATCCATGAACATGGGCTGCCTTCCCATTAATTTCAACTTCCTTCATTTCTTTCAGCGGAGTTTGGTAGCCTTCAGTGTAGATGTCTCTTACTTCCATAGTTAGGTTTCTTTTTAAGTATTTTGCTCTTTTTGATAGTACTATACATGGAATTTTTTAAAAATCTCCTTTTTGGATTATTCATTGTTAAGGTATAAAAACGCCATTGATTTTTATATGTTGATTTTGTACCCCATGTTTATCAATTCCAACAGTATCTTGGGGGGGTCTTTGGGGTGAGAGAAGGTCTGACTCAAGGTCCTTCCTGATGACCTTCCATGATTTTGTGACTTCGTCCGGGGCCTGTGGCGTCTGTGAGAGGGTGGGGCTCTGTGTTGCAAGGGGGGTTGCCTCAGTGTGAGGCTTTTGCAGTCAGTCCCGCCCAGTCTTCACTGGCAGGTGGGGACACTGAGACCGGGAGAGGCTGGTCCCCACGGGGTCTGGCTGACCCAGAGCCCATGACCCAGGTCTCCTCGTGTTTGGCTTTTCCTCTTTCCTGTGTGTCCCTGTTCACAAGAACTGAGGACCCCCACCCCCGCCCAAACCCAGGCTCCAGTGGAAACAAATGCAGGATGTCTTGAAAACCAGTATTTCTGTGAACTTAGAAATGCACCCGGAATTCCCCACACTCTCCCTCAATTTGCCAGAAGCAGAGGTCCGTCTGCCCCCCGTTTTCCTCCATCCTTTGGGAAGCATTTATTTGGCACCTACTGTGTGCTGGGCCTGGGCATGAAGGTGCAACAGAGAGCCAGGCAGCCAGCCCCCGGCCTGCGGTGGGGATCGGGGGTCCTGGGAGCTGTGGGAGAGGCTGGAAAGAGGCTTCCCACCGGTGAAGTCAGACGGAGCCCCAAGGCCTGACCCTCTCACTTAACTGGAACCATGTGTGTCTGACATGAACCTGCGATTCTGGGCCATTAATGGGTGAGCTTTAAAAATGATTTTTCCTGTTTCAAAATGAGATTGGCTTTGAGCCCCCAGCTCCTCCGAGGACTGTCTAAAATTGGAACCCTGTTGACAAGGCAATCTTTGTCGGGGCCCACGGCTGGCACGGGGGAAGCAGGGAAATGTCAACAGTACATTCTCTGTGTCAGTTTTGAGGTTTCTGAGAGGCCCGGGCAAATGGCAACGCAGAGCAAATGTTCACCGTTTCCAAAGCTTTCAGAGTCCGGTCTCTCGGCAGCAATGCGATTAAAGTGTCAGGTTTACGAGGCGCTGGGTCTGCGCTCCGGGGAGTGGCCTCCGCCCCCTCCTGTGTAGACAGCCGTCCAGCCGGAGCTGCTCGCCGTGGCGGCGGGGTTGGCTCCTTCGTGCCTGTGAGCTCCGCGCCTCGCTGTACTCTCGATGTACCTCTTGTGACAAGGACGGCCCTGGAGCTGAGCGCTCAGGCCTTACCCCTGGGGACACTGTGGGCTCAAGGATTTGCCCGAAGGCCGGGAGGCAGGCACCGTGGCTGGGTTGTAAATGACGCGCAAGCAAACCAGCGGTACAGGACAGGCCACCGGCCACCGGCAGGGGCTGCTGGTTGTGGCCCCCACAGCCGCCAGCCCGGTACCCAGGGGCGGGCTGCCCATCAGAGACGAGCCTGCTCAGGCTGGGCGCCTCTGCGCCTCTGTGTTTGTGGGAGAAGGGCTCCAGTGGCCCAACGTGTGAGCAGAACGTGGCCCAGGGACACTGGGTCAGTAGCACTGTGGCCCCCTGGGGCCCAGCTGTCACTGACATGGTCCTCACAGATATCTGCAGCCTGATGACAAGGTTCTTCCAACCCCACTGCACGCCCCTCTCTCCCTGCCCCTCCCCTACGCACCTGCTCCTGCTTGGTGCCCTGGCCCCTTCTCTCCGGGAAGGCCTGTCTGGAGCGGGAAACCCTGTCACCTTCCAGCCCTGCCCGGCCCTCCCACCTTCCGTCCCGACACTTGTCCACCCCGCATGTGGTCATCGCCACAGAACTGGCCTGTGCTTCGGGCTCAGTCCTCCTACGACTCCAGTCCTGGGGGATGGAGGCCGCGTGTCCTGGCAGCATCCGGCCAAGGCTGGCCAGGCTGGAGAGCAATCACGGTGACGACTCACCTGTCTGCTTCCCCCTTGAGGCCTCCGAGCCCTCCGGGTGCAGCCGCGGTGACCCGTGAGCCAGGCCACCAACCTCCCAGCGGCTCCCCTCACAGACAGAGGGGGATGTCTTTTTTATTTTTAAGTTATTTATTTATTGCTTGATATTTATTTTTGAGAGAGAGAGAGAGAGAGAGAGAGAGAGAGAGAGAGAGAGATTGAGCACAAGGTGGGGAGGGGACAGAGAGAGAGGGAGATACAGGATCCGAAGCAGGCTCCAGGCTCTAAGCTGTCAGCATAGAGCCTGACATGGGGCTCAAACTCATGAACCACGAGAGCATGACCTGAGCTGAAGTCGGATACTCAACCGACTGAGCCGCCCAGGCGTCCTAGACCTTAAAAGAGATGGAGCCAGGCTCCTGATTCCATTTACAGATGAGGAAATTGAGGCCAGGAGACTTGCCAAAGGTCACTGTGGGGATTGCACGGTGTCTGCGTCCTAGCCCCCCGCCCAGACCCCGAACGTGGCCTTGGTGGGAAGTAGTGTCTTTGACGATGTGACTCAGATGAGAGTCTTAAGACAGGATCGTCGAGGACCAGGGTGGCTCCTGACTCTAAACAAGTGTCCTGATAAGAGGCCAGGGTAGCGAAGGCACAAAGGAGGACCCCTGGGCCGCAGAGATGGGAGGGATGTGACCAAGAGCCCAGGACCACCTGCGGCCCCCAGAGGCCCGAGGCTCCCCCCAGAGCTTCTGGAGGGAGCACAGCGTGCTGAGGCCTTGATCTGGGGCTTCGAGCCTCCAGAACAGGGAGAGGACACACTTCTGCCGTTCCAGGCCCCCAGTCTGTGGTCACGTGGTGGCTGGTCTGGGCACGCGCCCCATGACCTGGAAGAGTTGAGGCCTGGGAGCCGTGTGTGCACTCTCTCCTGCTCCCAGTGTTGACACCCCTTCTCCTCCTCTGAGGGTTCCAGAGCTGTGTGGGGCTCTGTCCTTGGAGACCCATTCCCTGGTGGTGGGTGGGCTGGGCCCCGGGCCAGCTAATGAGAATGGTGACCGTAGGAACTTGACCTGGGTCACCAGACCCTCGCCTGGGCCTGAGCCATGCCTGTGCCCCCAGGTGCGGGCCATGAGGCTCTCCTTCGTGGGGGAGCTGGGCTGGGAGCTGCATGTGCCCAGGCCGGCCTGTGTGCCCGTGTACCAGGCTGTGATGGCCGCGGGCACCAAACACGGCCTCGTCAACGCCGGGTACCGGGCCATCGACTCCCTGAGCATTGAGAAAGGTGAGTGCGGGGCCACACAGCGCCAGCGAGCTGCCCAGGGCCACGCTGCGGGCGGGGGAGGGGCGAGGGTGTCGCCTCCCTGTGTCTCCTCCCGGCCCCACTCCCCTTCCCGCTCACCCCTTCGTGTTCGCTTCCCCAGCCCCCTCCCACCCACCCCTGCACTGCCCACAAACCGTGTCTCCCACGCACGCCTTGGGTGGCGCTGGGGTCCCTGACAGCAGTACTTGGAGGGCGAGGGGGAGGGGAGCCTCGGGTGGGGCTGGAGCTGGGTTTGCATGGCCTGCCAACCTGGGAGGTTTGGGGAGCGAGAGGGCAGGGCCGCTCAGGTGCCTCCCCAGCGTCGGCCGGCAGGACGGGGCTGGAAGGGGCACCTGCTCCCGGGGCCTCACCCGGCGAACCTTCGGAGGAGCATGTCCCCCACATCTGCTTGGCCCTGACTCCGGGTCTCCGCCCCCCAGGCTACCGGCACTGGCACGCCGACCTGCGCCCAGACGACAGTCCCCTGGAGGCGGGCTTGGCCTTCACCTGCAAGCTCAAGTCCCCCGTCCCCTTCCTGGGGCGCGAGGCCCTGGAGAAGCAGCGGGCCGAGGGCCTCCGCCGGCGTCTGGTGTGCTTCACGGTGGACGAGTGAGTGGGGGTCCTGTGTCTGTCCGTCCAGCCGAGAGGGCAGGGTCAGCAGGGCCCGAGGGGACATGGGGGCACGCCCTCCTCAAACAGCTTTTAAAAGACAAAGGCGCCGCCAGGCCACCTCCTGACGGTGGAGCCCAGCTTAGGTCACTGTGTGGTGACCCCTCGCTACGTTCCCGTTAAATCCCCCCAAGACAGATGGCGGAGGGAAGGCCAGGCTGCGGCCACCGCCCCCACTTACAGATGGAGACCAGGGGTGCCCGGGGACAGGGGAGCCCAGCCACAGGGGGGACCGAGCCCTCTCCTGGCCCCCGGGGGGTCAGCTGTGAGCAGGCGGCTGTTAGTCCTTGGGATCTGACCCGTCCGTCTGTCCCTGCACTCCACCTGGGGGAGGGGGTGACTCTGAAATGACAGCCAGCTGGTGTCAGCACCGCGTCTTCGCGGGAATCTGAGTAACAACGGTCTCCAGGCCGGCGGCTGGGCTTTGCTGATTCCGGCTGAGAGGCCCCAGGAACAGAGCCATTCTCCCAGGTTTCTGAAGCTGTCAGCGGAGGAGCCACTGGGGGAGGGGGCAGAGAGGGAGCCGGCAGCTGCCTGCTATTGCTGCTGCTCCCCACCGGGCTCCGGGCGGGCACCCCACACGCCGCCTGTCCACCTGCCGGGGAGCAGCTCAGGGTCCGGTGTGAGGGTGCAGACGGGGCAGGGCCCTGCGGAGCCCCTCCGCCCCCTGGCCCTCCAGAAGCACCTGCAGGCTGCCTGGTGTCAGTCTGGCTCTGGGGGCCTTGGATGCACCCACCACAGCCCGCCGGCCTCGCAGGGCCGCTGAGTCCGCTGCGTGCGGCAGCCAGGGCAGTCCTTGGTCCCAAACAAGGACACAGCCAGGACTCCGGCTGTGGAGATGCAGGGAGCGGCCACTTTGCCCTGGGCCCTGTGCGAGGCCGGAGTCCCCCCCGCCCTCCCAGCCTGTTCTTTCCTCCTGGGCAAACCACATATGTCCCCCAGGCCAGGGCGGGACGAAAGGGCCGGGATTTGTCCTAACGGCCATCTAGCCCACTTTCCTCCCTCATTCACGTGGGGCCCGGAGCCAGAGGCCCCCACACCCTGTGCCCTGCCGTGGCTCGGGGCCGGACCCCCACTGCTGCGCCAGCACCGCGGGCCCCCGCCGCCCTCTCCCGGGAGCACCGGCCCTGCGCGCCCCTCAGGCTCAGGATAAACAGCGCGGATAAAGCACGCCGAGGGACGCGTCTGCAGAGATCTGCACTAAAGCTTGCCAGTCACTTCCGGGCGCTGGCGGTGATTGCAGTTTAATCTCTGTTTTCTCTTCTGAATTTTCAGAAGTTGTATAGTCTGCATTCCTCCCCTGCGTGCACTAAAGCAAAGTCCTTTTGATAGATTATGCATCGTTCTGTGGAGAGAGAACCACAGTAAAACCAGCCTTGGGGGCATTGGCTTATTCAGAAGTCCAGGGAAAGCAAGTTAAAAGGTGGGCTGTTCCCAGATGCCTGCGGCCTGGCCCTGCACACGTGAGGTCAGGGCCTGGGGGTGGCCTTTTCTGCTCATTCATTCAGTCATTTGTCTGCTGTGCCCGGCGCCCTGGGGCCAGGCACTGGCGGCACCAGAGTCCCAGGCAGCCCGTGGAGTGGCACCAGCCCCAGGGCGCAGGTCTCCCCACTGGGGGCTCCGGGACCCCATCTCTCTCTTGCTTCTTCCAGAAAAGTGCCCATGTTCGGCCTGGAGGCCATCTGGAGAAACGGCCAGGT
Organism: Suricata suricatta; assembly: GCF_006229205.1. Lineage (NCBI taxonomy): Eukaryota > Metazoa > Chordata > Mammalia > Carnivora > Herpestidae > Suricata > Suricata suricatta. The sequence continues at coordinate 2,063,272 of NC_043712.1, read as the reverse complement.
GGTCGGCCACGTCCGGAGGGCTGACTTTGGGTTTGCCATTGACAAGACTCTCGCCTACGGCTACATCCGGGACCCCAGCGGCCAGTCGGTGAGCCCACCCTCCTCCCCAGCTCTGCCAAGGGAAGCCCGGTTCCTGCTCAGGCTCCCTGTCCGCGCCCCAGCACCGCCCGCACCCCCGCACCCCTGCACAGGGCAAGGTCACGGTGGATGGGGCCCTGTCTCTGGGCAGGGTCAGTGGCTAGTTCTGTCTTTTCTTTCTGAAAGAATCTGACTTTGGGAGCTTCTCTTGGTAAGAAAGAGGGCAGGGCTAAGCCGTCTGCTCCTGGGGCCAGAGACCCAGACCTCCAGCCCGGGAGAGCAGAGGCCTGGACTCAGATCCTCCCGGGAGCACATTCCTCTCCTCCCTTTCCTCGTCCCACATGTGCCCCTGGTTTGGGGCACGCGTTCGTGCTAACGGCTGTGCCCGCGTGTAGCAGCACACACACACACGTGTGCACACGTGCACGCATTGACACATTTTGCCACGTGATCATTTATAAACCCCAGTGATCCCCACTGAGCCCAGCCCCTCCCTGCACAGTGACGGGGGGCAGAGAACGGGCCCATCGAGGGCCTGCCGGGGTCCCGTTCTCTGCTCAGGGAGGGGTCCCGAAGCCCTTGCCAGACCGGCTGGTCACAGGTGCCAGTGGTGCGGGCTGGGCGCCGCGGTGTGAATGAGGACCTCACTGCCATAGTGCCTCTGTGCCCCCGCCTCTCACTCTCTAGAGCCCCGCACCTGCCCTGTGACGGCCGGGAAACTGGGGCCCTGAAAGGCTCTGGCCCTGGGGGCTGGGACGCCCACCCAGCTGGGGCTGAGCTTCCCAGCTTCAGCCTTAGACCCTCGGGGGACCCCGGGCTGTGGCTTCCACCCACTCCCAACAGAGGCTCCGGAGGGAGAGCCACTTGGAAGGATTGGCAAGGAGGAGGCGGGTGTGAGTCAGACCAGCCCAGGCAGGGATGCAAGGGACATGCTGGGCCCGGCACGCAGGCCTGGGCAGGGGGCTCCCACCCTGGGCCTCTGGGGGTCCTGGGACCTGGGCTGCCTGTCCCACCTGCTGGGAGAGAAGAGACTTTTTTTTTTAATGTTTTTTTATTTGTTTTTGAGAGAGAGAGAGAGACCCAGAGCATGAGTGGGGTTGGGTCAGAGAGAGGGAGACACAGAATCAAGCAGGCTCCAGGCTTCGAGCTGTCAGCACAGAGCCCGACGTGGGGCCTGAATCCACGGACTGGGAGATCATGACCTGGGCCGAAGTCGGACACTTCACTGACTGAGCCCCCAGGCGCCCCTGAAGAGACCTCTAAGAACAGAGCCCACGGTGCCTTGTCCTCAGCCAGCCCTGGGCGTGGCCCCTGCACCGAGAGGGCAGGACCCCCACGCGGGGCCAGCGCAGCCAGGGTCTAGGCACGCGGCCTTTTCCTGTCCCCCAGTTTCCCAGGGATCCACGCTCTCGGCAGCTGGAGGTGTCCCCGCAGGCTGCCAGACCGAGGCTCAGCCACCGCAGGGCGCCTGCGGGCCCAGGGCAGGTCCTGGGTTCGGAGAAGGGCGGGTCCCACAGAGACGGGTTGGCCCGCAGGGAGGAGGTGAGGCCGAGCCCCGCTCCGGGAAGCGGGTGACGGGAGCCCAACACCCGCGGGTGACGGGCGGCCTGCACCCCCTCATGTTCTGCGACAGGTCTCGTTGGACTTCGTGAGGAGCGGGGACTACGCCCTGGAGCGGATGGGGGTGGCCTACCCTGCCCGGGCCCACCTGAAGCCTCCCTTCGACCCTGACAACAAGAGGGTGAAGGGGATCTACTGATCAGGAGGCCGCCCGTCCCCACACGGCCCGCCACCCTGGCCCAGGACCCGGCGGACCCCGGCCAGCACGGGGGCCTCCCCCGCCAGTGCAGGCCCGCTCACCCCCCAAACAGACACTAACCCAGATCGCCCGTCTTATGGTCACTGACCCGAGGATGACCTCTCGTGTGTCCCTAACCCCCAAAACAAACCTGCAAGGGATCGGGCTCAGGGAGTGAACCATGTGGCCTTCTAGAAGCTTCCAAGAGGGTGCATAGTTGACCGAGTAAGCCCAGTGTAAAAGCAGGGAGGCAAAGAGATCCGCCGGGTACGCCAGGGCGGCCTGGCCAGTGGGTGTCCGGAGCCGAGCACCGCTGGAGAATTCCAGACACATCCAGAATTAGGGGCAGAGTGAGGACTGATCAGTACTGTCGGCCGGTAGCCGAGGCCGGGGTGCCAGCTCGGCTCTGTCCCCGCGGTCAGGCCGGTCAGGCCGTTGGGCAGGACTGGCTGTTTCCCAGAGGCCGGCAGCGGAGAGAATCCAGGAAGCAAGCTCTGACCGCCTTGACCCGTTTTCACATGGAAAGCGTTCTGAGCCCTCCCAGCTCATGAAATCGGGGAGCAGAGGCAGGGGCTGGGGGGTGGGTCTCACGTTGGTGCCCTCCCTTACCCATGCAGAAGCCCCGCCTCCTGCCTCGATTTCCCCAAGAGCACATGGTCCTCAGGTCCGTGAAGGAGCGGTGTGCTGCCGGGTGAGACCCTGGCAGAGCCCTCCTGCCGTGTGGCCTCTGTCCTTGCTTTCTGATTGGGACGCGGCTCCCTCACCGCTCTCTCTACTGGTGGCCCTGGGGAAGGACCCTGCGCAGGGTCTTAAAAGGGGGTGACTTCCCTGCAGCCCTTCTCTGGGCCTTCAGGACTCTCTAACATCTGCCTGTGTGACCCTCCTCCCTGCCTCCCTGGCCCCTCCCCTGTCACCTTTCCAGCTCACCCCAGTAAGATTTTGATGCTGCACAAGCGGCCTTGCCCAGGCATACCTGACTCTCTGGGGAGCAGAAGGTGACAAGTGGACAGCGTTCCCGAAGACGCTCAGTGACCGGGGCCAGGCAGTCCCTGGCGGGGCCCAGGCTGCTGGAGCAGCTCAGGCCAATAAAGCCGAAGCCGTGGGCAGACGTGTGGGTTTCATGTGGCCTTTGGAAAGCGTTGTGGCCCCCTCGCCAGACCGCAGGCTGAGCTTGGCCTCTGGGTTTTGCGTGCCTCCGGCAGAGATCTGGAGGCCGGTCGCCTCCCGGCTCATGGGCAGGCCTGGCTCCCCCGTGAGAGGGTCTGGGGGAAGCCCAGCGGACCCCGAGGGGCCGGAAACGGAGAGGAGGGGAGGCGGCTTCCCAGATGGCAGGCCTGCTTCCCCAGGCTCTGCCGTTTGGCCCCAGAGCCTTGAATTGGCCCTGGATACATGTTCCCCCCACAACCTGTCCTGGGTAGGGGGGCTAAGCGTGGGGATGGGGGGCAGATCCAGGTTCCCATCTGACCCCTCCCTCAGGGGCTGAGCTGGGAGGTAGGAGCTTTGACGCGAGCCCTCGCTGTTGGTATGTTTGCTTCTCTGCTGGGGAGAGATGACCCGGCCCCTCCGGATGGGGCCTCGGGCATCGGGCACACTGTGGGGGAGGCCAGGGAGCCACCTCCCGGGCTCTGCGACCAGCCACCCGCCAGCCAGCCGCAGGAAGGTCCGGGCGGGGCCGCAGCCTGGGCGTGTGGCCTCCGTGGCTCCGGGCAGGGCGAGTGCGGTCCCAGGCCAGTGCCCGGGGCCCAGTCCTCTCTTGCTCCCAGTCTGGACACCTGTCACCCTCTCTGGTTTTGAAGGTTTTCCTGGACGACACCATGGCTCTCACGGTGGCTGAGCACTGCCTGCTGGGAATTCCAGGGAGGGGCCTCAGACTCACCCCGAGTGCTGACCCTGCAGACCCTGCAGCTCCGAGGGCGGGAGGTGGGTGGCTGTGCCCCACAGGCCCCTGGTCACATGCCGTTCCTACCGGCTCCTGCCTGTCGGGTAGGCTGCGCTGGGCGCTGGGCTGCCAGAGACGGCTCGGGTCCACAGCACCACGTGCATCCGGCGGCCAGCCCACCCCCTCTGGCCTTCCAGGCATGAGTGGAAAGGCGCCTGGCTGGCAGGGTGAGGTGCCCACCTCCCGGTGAGGATCAAGGGCCCCGGCAGTGGAATGCCCAGGTGCCTCCAGCATGGCAGACAGAAGGAACAATGGAAACGCTGGGGAGGGAGAGGCCTGACAATCACACCCAGAGTGACTGTGGACAAGGCGCCCGTCATGTGCTAAGGTCCTGGGGCAGCCCTAACCTGCCATGTGACCAGGGCCAGGGTCAGACCCATCCGGGCCTCGGCCATCCCATTTGGAAGTGGGAGGTGGGGGGCGGGGGTCACAGTCCTTCTGCTCCCTGTTCTGCCTCAGCCCCGGGACACCCTCAGTGGGGCTCCTGCCTGTCGAGGACCCTCCTTGCTCTGGTGGGAGCACCTTCTAGCCCAGATGGGCCCGAGCGTGTGGGAAGCCAGAGGACTTGCCCAAGCCTCCCGTGTCGCTGTCCAGGAGCTGGGTGGCTGAGCCATCTAGCTCTGGGTCACCGAGAACCCCGGGACCCTGGTGAGCCCCTCGCTCCTCTGATGGTCCTCACCCGGTTCATGAGCAGGACAAAACGGGGCTTCCTGTGAGCCCTGAGGAGGGGCAGAGGCTGCGGTCCCACCATCACCCCGCGTGGCCGCCGGCTGCTGCAGAAGGGGTCCTGCAGGCGGCAGCCTGGCGCCGGCTCCCAGGCTGTGGTGGCAGAGGGCCCCAGGACGCTCCCAGCTTTGTCCTTCAGGCTCCCCAAATCACTTGAACGTTCTAACTAACCCTCTGAATGCTGGCCAAACTCAAGAGCCCCTCTCTGACCCAGGGCTCCAAAGGCCAGGCTGGGAGACCAAGCTTGGCCTGCCCAGGAGGTGACTGCCCCTTGGCCTGTCGCCTGGGCCTGGCCTGCTGGCCCCATGTGACCCTGTGAGAGCAGCAGAGGCATCCCTTAGCAACTGTGGCCTTGGGCCCTAAGTACTCTTGGGTCTTCCTCCCCCTCCTCTCTCCCCCTCCTTTCCCTCCTCCCCCCTTCTCCCCCTCCCTCTGCCCTCTCCACCCCCCTTCCTCTCTCCCCTCTGCCCCCTCCCCTCCAGAAGAGCGTGTATCTCTCAGATGCGGAAGGAGCAGGACAAAGCCCAGGACGAAGCTTTCATTTCCAACTGGGGAGCAGGACCGAAGGCAGGGGTCCCCCACCGAAGCAAACAGCACCTGGCCCAGGGCAGGGGTGGGAGGACAGAGGACACCTCAGCACCAGGCCCCCCCTACTGCCAGCTGGGAGCTTCAGCGCAGTCCTAGTGTCCCTCAGGCTCTCGGTTTCTAGAAGTTGCCAGTGAATCTCCTTGACACTCCCCTCGGGTACCTCTGGAGCCTGACCCACCCCCACGGCTACCACCTGGCTCCTGATTACTGCGCCAGCTTCCACTGGCCACCGCCTCCCCCCTGCAGCCTCTCTGGCCTCTCAGCTTCCCGCTGCCCCCTGCCCACCCTGCTCGGCCTCACAGGGCCTCCCCCCTGCGCCCCACCCGCACCTCGGGCCTCCACTGCTGGGACCCCCCTCCTCACCGCTCCCTCCGGATTTTAACTAACGTCATGTTCTCCTTCCCAACAAGCCTGTGCCCGTGGCCGCCGCAGCGGCTCCCGCTCCGGATCTACCACCCACCGGCTCCTCCACGCCGCCCTTTTCATACTGTTTGCTTCCTTGTCTGTTCCCTGTCTGTGCCCTCGCCGTGGAAGCTGGAGGGCCCCCCGTTCTGTTCAGGGTCCAGCCCCTGTGCCCACCCCAGGGCCAGGATGAGTAGCTCAGCCCGGAGGCAGGAGAGGGTTGGGCGAGGGGAGACCCAGGACTGGAGGGACTGGGGGACAGTGGGGCCACCCTGGGGGCAACTGTGATCCGGAGCCCAGACCTTCCGGAGCAGATGTGCTGAGGGCGGCCTCCTGGCCCCACCGCAGTCCGACTTTCAAGGGGGCCACCAGGCACCCCCACCTGCCCCCAGAGTTTCGAGTCTCGGAGGGAGGGCCTCCTGGATTCTAGTTTAGAATCTCCCCTTGAAGGCTCCCCCGGCCCCTATTAGAAATCTTCCGCCAAAACGGAAGTTTTGCCCTGGGACTCTTGGGACACGACGGGCTGCCTTCCGACCCAGAACCTCCGGAAAATCCAGGGAAACGCGGAGTGTGCGCGTGAGGCTGGGTGGGTGGGTGTGGAGAAAACAGAACGGTGCCTGTCCCGGGGAGGCTGCGTGGTTTCCAGCGTGTGCTGCAAGGGTGGAGGGGGACCCCGTGGGGGGGCGGGGACCCTGTGGGGGGCGGGGGGCTCTGTGGGGGTGCTCTGCCGTCCAGAGAAGCCTGGTCGTTGGCTGCAGCCGAGCAGAGGGAAGGTGGGAGCCCCCCCGCCGATCCTTGGGACTCGGTTTCTCCGTCTGCACGGCGAGATGGGTGGGTGGGGGCCGGGAGCCAAGACAGCCGCTGGCAGAGCTGGGGAGCCAGAGTGTCCAGAGCCTGCTCTGCGGGAACATTCTGCTGGGCGCAACAGGGGTGCTGCCGACGTGGGGCGAGGGCGGGGCCCAGGCCGCTGGAGCCTCACTCTTCCCCCACCGGACTGCTCAGAAGAGCGTGGAGGGTCACTCGAGGGACCGGGGCCAAAGCAGCGCCCTTGCCCTGACAGGTAATAAATCGTTTCTCCCAGATGCCCTTGCCGAGTCCTCACGGGGCACTGGGATTGTGCCTGTGGCCTAAGGAAAGGGAGGTGGAGAGGCCAGACTGGACAGTGGATACACCGGGGTGGCTGCAGGGCTGCCCGGCTCCCTCTAGGTGACCCCAGGGCCTAACTGTAGGGCTCTGTGCCTCAGTTTTCCTTTCTGTCAACGGGAGCAGCAACAGCTATGCTGTGGGTTTGCTGGGCAGGCTGGACAGAGCCAGTGCACACACTGCGGGGGTGGGGGGGGTAGAGCCAGGAGCGGGGGCGGGGCAAGGTGCACGCAGGGGTTCTGGGGGCAACAGGAAGACCAGCCCCAGAGGGTGAGAGCCGGACAAGTGGTGGGGGCAGGGCTGGCATCTGGGAGGCAGAAGGGTCTGGATGGGTATGATTTCCCTATCACCACGAATCCTCCAGAGACCCTGGGTGAGGTGTTTCTCCTCTGGGGAGGTTGGGAGGATGCAAGTGCCATGTTTGGTGGAGGGGGGGCCTCAGGAATAAAGTGACGGGGGCCAGGAAGGGCTCAGTGGTGCGAGGCAGGCTCGCCGTGGTCTGCGGGTCCCCCTGCCACGCTCTCCCACAGCCCCGGGCTGGCCAGGACCCGTGTCCCACCTGGCAGTCATTGCAGCCAGAGGCAAGGGGTCTTGCCAGGCCTGGGACTGCTCCCGAGGCCTGCCCTTGCGGGGAGGAGCCTCCCTCCACCTGTCATCCCCGGCCATAGAGATGACAAAGGGCCGGCCGGCTTCCCAGCCTCTGTCAGGCGGGCACATCCCAGCGATCATGCCCTGTGACTTACGGCCCGGGAAGCCGTGATTTATAGGACGCAGTGCAGAGCATCGGGCGCCCGTTTGCCCGCGTCTGTAATGGAGTGGCTCAGCAGGAGAGGCGGCCGCTTAGCTGCTGGTCTCTGAGCGGGGAGGCCGGGGAGGCCCATCCATCACCCTCTCGCTCCCCAAGAGCCTGTGCCGCGTTCTGCTGAACTGGCCAAATCTCACTCCCTGCAGAGACCATGAAGGAGCCAGACGTGGCCTTAAATGGGAGGCAGGGCAGAGGGGCCGAAGGTGGAGACCGACCCAGGACATGTGGGGTGGGCACCAGCTCCGCCAGGGAGCAGTGTGCCCACCGCAGGGAGAGGAGGCTCAGACACGGCCCCCCGGTGAGGGCGGCGGGCCCCCGGCGCCAGCCATCCCCGGGCGCTGGCCTGTGTGTGAGCTTCGTGGTCTCGGTCGCCCAACAGCATTGGCCCCGTTTGCTGGATGAGGAGACTGAGGGCCTGGGAGGTGGCACGGCCCACCCAAGTCACGCCTCCAGCGCAGGCCTGATCCCGGAGCCCCGTCTGTTGGGCACCGAGGAAAGCGGCGGGGCTGACGGCTGGCATCCAGCTCCTCGTCTGGGTCCCTGCCGACTCATCCTGCGGAGCTAGTGAGACGCGCTAGCGTTTCCCGTTAGGTGGGCGAAAATGTCTGTTTGCCCTACGAGAGAGCCGTCTCCCTGGGCAGATCTCTAACCAGCTAAGTGGCTGCCCTGCCTCCCCGCAGGAGGACGCCCACTGTGACAGACAAGGCACTCTGCAGGGAAACGGTTTAGCAGCGTGTGTACCCAACGCACTGACACAGATGGCTTTGGACTGGGGCAGGGGACACGGGGGCAGGGGGAGGGGGTCGGCCCCGCAGCCAGGACCAGGGAGGAAGGCGGGGCTCGGGGCCACCGAGGGGGTGTGGAGGAGGCCTGGGTCTCCCCAGGCCCAAGAGGGCCAACAGGGGACTCTCACCGGACCCTGTCGGCCATCCAAGGGGCCCTTGAAGGGCAAAAGCTAGAATGGACCGTGGCCTCAGGCAGGGGCCGGGCCCTGCCCACTCATCCTGAGCGCACAGAGCTGTTCACGGGGGTCTTCACAGAGTCGGGGTGCACAGGGCTGGTATGATCCCACAGCCACAGTGCAGAGAGGGGGGTGGGGTCGACCCCACTCAACTTTTGCCCCCACCAATGCTGACCACAGTGAGGCCGGAGGAGCGCCGACCCTGGCTGGCTGGGCAGTGACTGGTGGGTTCTTCCAGCCTGGATGTGATCTTCGGCAGGGGCTGCCGGTCCCAATTACCCTGCCAGGAAAGGACCGGGAGGTAAACTGAGGCTGGAGCGGGGAGACGAGGCACCGTCTTCCCAGCCACTTTTCCCCGTGACCTCTTGGGCTCTTGCCCTCAAATTCACCTTATCCCAAACCCAACTCACCCTCCTTCCCTCCAGTTGGAGTCACCCCAGCCCCCACGCCCTGCCTGTCCCTCACTTCAGCTGTCACCCAGCTGAGGCATCACCCCTGGGTGTGGGCTGAGTTTTCAGCGCCTCCTCCCCAACAAGGCTGCACCAAAGGCCACGTTTCCAACCACGTCAGACACCCACACTGCGTCTCCCTCCTGGGCCAGCATCATACCTGCCCTCGGGGCCCAGAATGTTCAATTTGGCCATTAAGGTGGGAAATCTGCCTCCCTGAGTCGCAGGCTCGCAGACCCCGGCCTCCACCAGTGCCCTCTCTCCTCTCGGGAATAAATGAGATGCCCTTGAACCCCAGCAGGTCCCAGATAAGGAGGCCCCCCCCGCCCAGCTGGCCGCTTCAGGCTCGTTGGCTTTTGGCTTCTCTCCTGCCCCTCCTCTTGCACTTTATTTTTAGGCTCTGGGGGTCTTGCTGGCGCCCTACTCACACCCCCAAGACTAGTCCCAGGATGTGACGGCGCCAGGGAGAGGGCTGTCAGTTCTGTCAGCCAGTGCCCTGCAGGCCGTCTGTCTGTCTGGGCCCATCCGCCACCACCTGAGTCCTCCAGCGGTTCGGAGGGACTGCTCTGCACCAACTCCTTGGAGCACAGCCCCATCGCTGCCTGCTGGCGTCCTCAGGGGCCCGAGGGCGCCCTGGGGCAGGCGCCAGGGACTTGCAGCTGGCGAGGGCTAGAAGGTGCAGGGGGGGGGGGGCGGGGGGGGAGGTCGGCTCGGGCAGGTGGCCGGCGGCAGCGCACACACCCACCCCGCACACGCACCTGGAAGCGGACGGCCGAGGACTTGTTGCAGTGCACGGAGATGGGGGCGAAGCCGTACAGGGCCCTGAGCATCTCTCGACTGAACGAGTTCCAGGGAACTGACTCGAACTGGTCAGTGACAGAGGCCTGGGCGCAGGTGCACACTTCCTTATCATTGAAACTGGGGGGAGGGAGAAGAAGCAGCCTGGCATGTGGTGGGGCCGATGGGGTGGCAGTGGGGGATGCCCCCCTCCCCGCGCAGGTGGGCTCAGACCACCGCCTCCCAGCCCTGCCGCCTCCACCCCCACGACGGCTGGCGACGGCTGCCCCAGGGTCGGGCCCAGAGGTTCCTCAGGCCAATTCCAGGCTCAGCAGGACGGGAGGGTGGGGATCGACGGGTGACGCCTGCCGCGGACACTGCGCCAGGAGGTGGAGGCTCAGTGGCCCTGTGCATCTTCACCCTGCCCCCAGAACCCAGCCTGGGGTCCTCAGCTGCCTCACGGGGACCCTCTGTGGTGCCCGGAGACGGGGACCCCTGGCGGGCACGCGCCCGTGGAGCTGTCACCTGTTCACCAGGTGGAAGTACTTCTGCAGGAAGTCTGGGTTCACGGTGCTCTTGCAGAGTTCCAGCTTTGTCACGGGGTAGTAGTGGATGTAGTTCACGCACATCTCCTCATTGATTCCAAAGCCCCCCTGCGGGTCGGGAGGACGCCTGTCAGGACCAGTGTCCCGGGCGGGGACGCCACTGCCGGCTCCCAGACTTGTTCACTGCACTCACGCCCTGCGAACCAAGTCCCCGCCTTCTGGGGATTCCCCATCTCCCTCGACAGGACAGACAGACAGCAAACAAGCCCGCCAGGAGCCACGTCTCAGGCGGCAGCAAGTGTTAGGAAGAAAAAGACTACGGGGTGAGGACACAGGGGTGTTAGTGCGCCCGTTTTACGGATGCGGAAACTGAGTCCCGGGGAAGGTAAGGGGCAAGGCCTGAGTGGACACAATCTCCCAACCTTGGCGGAGGTGGGTCCCCTCACCAGTAAGAGCCTGGAGACGGAGGGCGGCAGGGAAGGATTCCCTTCGCACCGTGGAGGGGACACTGTCCACCAGTCATTTCCAGATCACGGCTCTGAGGCGGGGTGGTGGCCTCCCAGGGCCTCCCCGTGGCTTTGTCGTGTGGGAGGGGGCAGAGTGGGCTCTCCCTGCCGCCCTGGGCTTCAGGCCTCTGGGCGGGTCCCTGTTCTCGGAGCCCAGACCCCGTAGGAGCAGGGAGCAGGTGGGTGCAGGGAGCGGGCCTGGGGGTGGCGTCCGCCCCTCAGCAGCAGAAACAGAGTGTGTGAAGAGCCCTGCTGAAGGCCCGTCTCAGCCCCCCACCCCCCCAGGACGCTGCTCTGGAGAGAAGGCCAGCGCATTTACACAGCAAGTTTCCCGGGAGCGATCGGCCCGGCTCCTGGGTGGCCCCATCGGCCGGTGCTCCCTGCACTGTTCTCCGGTTCCCCGGGGTCCCGGGGCCCCACAGTTACTGCCTGGCCTGGCCGCAAACGGGGCCTCTCTCATCCGGTGACAGAGCCCCTGATGCGCTGCGCCTCAGAGGTCCCTCCCTCCGCCTTCGCCTTGGGATGGAAATCACATCACAAAGGCCCCCCGTCTCTGGGGCGGGGGAGGGGGGGGGGAGCGAGGGCTGTCACTGCGTGCCAGCTGAGGGGAGGGAGTGGGGGAGCGGGGGCCTCGGCCTGAAGGGCTGGGCATCCGAGACGTCAGGGCTGCACCTGACCTGAACACCCTGCGACCGGACACCAGCTCACCTTGAGGAGGCGGGTGAGGCAGGGACCCTGGCCCTCGCAGAGGAGATGCTGGGTGGGAGCGGGCCTGAGGGCCCCTTCACCGCCTCTGCCCCGCCCTCGGCCCCCAGCAGGCCCACCTGCAGAATGGGGAGGCCCTCGGTCTTCCAGGGGCCTGGCCCATCCTACAAGAGCTCAGAGCTCTCTACGGAGAGTCGGCCCGTGCGGGCCCAGCGACTGGACCAGCCCTGCTCCCTGCAGGGCCGAGGGCCCCTGGCTGTTCCCCCAGCACCGTTCCCCCGACACCTGCCTTGTGGGGTCCCGGTGAGGTTGGAGGGACCCTGCACTTGGACAGGGCGGGCCGTGAGGGCGGGCCATGAGACTGGCCCGCCTAGTGGCACAGCTGTCATTCTATGTGCTCAGCCCCTCCTCGAGGCAGAAGAGGGGGCGTGGGGTTTAGGCCAGGACCACACCGCCGTCCGCCCGGACACAGGAACGGCCCACAGAGAGCGGGGATGTGCTAACGCTCGCGCCAGCTGCGACGGGCCCTGAAGGCGTGACGCCCGCCAGGACGAGGGCAGACAGTGACTGCGTTTACCTGAGGGCCCCGGCTGGGCAGGATGGGGCTGCCCGGGGCTGGCGGGCGGCGGCTAAGGGGCCCGGGGTCCTTTTGGAGAGGGGACACGTTCTGACCTTGACAGTGCGGATGGCCGCACACCCCTGTGTGGAGCCTAGGCGCTCCCTGGACGGCACGCTTTAAATGGACAGATTGTCTGGTGTGTGGATTACATCCCAATAAAGCCATTTGAAAAAATACCGAGGGATCACGAGCAGGAGAACCGAGAGAAGGGGGCCGTGGGGTCCACCAGAGTCCCGGGGGGCTGTAGCCCCAGGTCCCTTCCGCCGGGAGCCGTGTTCTCAGGACAAGTGGGAGGGGGACACACTGACCAACAAGACGATTAGCAAAGCCGTGTTAGCGGGCGGTCAGTTTGCCAGGCCAGCCCGGGTTGATGCCCGCTGAGCACGTGTAAGCGGTAACGGCACGGGCTTTCAGTCCGCAGAGCGCGCCGCCTGGGTGACAGGGTCCAGGACAGCGTGTGGGCGCCGCCCACGCAGCCAGCCGTGAAGACGGTGTCCCCTCCCGGGCCACCCCAACGCAGCCCAAATGCATCATTCACACCCTTGCCCGGCACGGTCAGCCGCACACCCGGCAGACTTGTCTTTGCAAAAGAGCCCTGAAGGGAATGGCATGAAAATTAGTGTTTCTACAGCCTGTTTATTTTTCCTTCGACAGTCTGCAGGCTTGTCACCTAAGGTCTGAGGGTGTTCTCGGTCCTCGGGGCCTTCCTGCAGCCTCCCCTCTGCCCGGGCACCCGGTCACTTTCTGTCACCGCCCCCTCCGGGCCCCCTGCCCTCCTCGGCAAGGCCCTGTGCACCGTTCTGGGTTCTAGTGTTTGTTCTAACTCCGCCTGCCTCCCCAGTTGGTGGAGCTCCGCACAGACAGGGACCGGCCACACAGCCTCCCCCCGGCGTCCGCTCCCAGATGCTGGTGGGTTTCCCGAAGAGGCGCTCAAGCTCCGGCAGGCAACCGAGTCCCTGGGGATGCTTCTTAAACCAAGGATCGCCGTGTGTCACCACTCTGACTCGAGGTCTGGAGTGGAGCTTGGGAGATTTTGCCTCTGCCAAGTTCCCAGGGGGACCTGGCCGAGGGACCCCTACCCCGGAAACCGAGAGTTTACTGACTCAATGGGGGATGTCACCCCCTGCCCTCTGCAAGCTACGCTCTAGGTAAAGAGTTAAGACTTGTCCTCCTGAAGGGGACCGCCCCCCCCCCCAACAGGCCTCACATGTCCCAGGAGCGGGCAGCAGGGAAAAGTCAGGGGGACTTACCACAGTGGCCAGCTTCCTGTCTTCTGTGTTGTAGGTACAGGAAGTGACGAGAACGTCCCCCTGGGGAGCCGAGAGCCGCCCGTCAGCACCTGCCCACGCGGGGTGGCGGGTGCACTGGGCTGCTCCCACGACTGGCAAAGCCACGGCACACGCTGTGGCACACACGCCACCACACACGCCCAGCACATGACACGGCACACAGCCATCCGTCAATTCCTGAGGGGGCCCCGTGGTGGCCTCTGGGCCCCCCACATGTGAGGGTCAAAATCTGGGTATTCCCAGGGACCGACTACCCACTGGTATTGGCTTCTGTGCCCCTCAGTACACGGGTCCCAGGCAGGCAGGACTGCTGTGTGGACGGGTTGGTCACGTCACAGCCCGTGGGTGAACGTGGGCGAGCCCCTGCCTGAGCCCGGGCGCCCCTTCTGCCAGACCCAGGGGCCCCCCCAGCGACCCAGAGCGTGGACGTGGTTCTCGGCCTCTGCCTCCTCGTGCCTTTCCGTCCTGCCGTGGGGAGCACTCCCGGCCCCCCCATTCCTCCCTGAGCACTCACCGGGTACACAGACACCACCTTCTTCAACATGCGGATCTCCTGCGTGGGCAGAGGGGGGTTCAGGGAGTGCAGGCCAGCCCCCAGCCACCCCTCCTCCCCAGCCTTCTGGGGCTGTGCTCCCAGCCCCTTGGGGGGAAGCCAGGGCTGGCTAAGTGTGACCGCCGGGCAGGGACGGACTAAACCCGGAGGTGGGTCTCCAGGACGGACTTTACAAAGCCACATGTCCCTCCCTTGGGTTGAATCTCCAAAGGAGAAGGGCTGGCTGCTGCGTGCGTGCTCCCGGGTGTCAGGGCCTGGCCCAGGAGAAGGAACCGGCACCGGCATGTTCTCACGGCCGTGGGAGAGAGAAGGCCCGACAGGCCCCCAGCCCGGGCCCCGCTGGGCCCCGAGGGCGGGCGGCCCCTACCTGGAAGTGAGGGCTGTAGTGGTCGTCCCTGTTCACAACCTCCATCACGCGGCCGTCCCGGACCAGCACGGTGAGCACCTTCCTCCCCGCCAGGTGTGTGTGCAGCTGTGAAGCGAAGATGTGGATCCCCAAGGGAGGCAGGGCCTGCAGGGCGGGGAGGGGACAGGGTCGGGGCCTGGCACGCAGGGGACCCGGACCTGCCCTCCCACTGCCCTCCCGCTGCCCTCCCGCCGGCCCGGACGGAGAGCCGAGGGACCGCGACGCCGAGTCCGCTTGCCCAGGACGTCCGCCCTGTCCAGCCTCGTCCTCGTCCCGGGACGGCTGAGTCCAGGGGGCCGCTGGTTTAGCGGTGAGGCCGTGCCTCTTACTCGCGGAATGAAGGCCTCGTTTTCCATGCGGCGGGAGGGGGTGCTGGCCGGCTTGTGGTGTGGACCACGGAGGGGCCTCGGCCGGGGAACCAGGGCCAGGGAGGGCGAGGCACCCGGCCAGCCCCACTCACCAGCCGGGTGCACTCGTCCGTGCAGTAGCCGCTGAGGACAAAGGCGCTCTCCTGCGGGGGGATGGCCATCGTGGGCGAGTACACCAGCCCCAGCTCCATGACGCCCGCCTCCGAAGGGCGCAGCCGGGTCGTGTAGTACAGGCGGATGCCCGAGGAGTCGCGCCGGCCTGGCAGGAAGAGGGGCGCAGGGGAGCCGCGGCGCTCACGGCCGCCCCTGCCGGTCAGCC
>NC_043712.1:2023472-2048196 GCF_006229205.1 Suricata suricatta | reverse complement strand
TGGATAAAGGCGGGCGGCTAAGACGGAGCGCTCGTGAGCGGGGGAGGCGCCTGCGGGATGCGAGGACGCTGGCGGGGCCTGGGGGGCTTGGCCACTGCGCTCTGCTCTCCTCCCCACGTTCAGGGGAGTCTGACCTGGAGTCCGCCCGAGGGACCCCTGTGGACGGTCTGTGCAACAGGAGGGCGGGCGGCGTCCAGCCCGGCCCCCCGCGAGCCCCCGCCCCCTGGCAGACGCGGCACACGCGTTAAGGTCGACAAGAAACACCTAAGAGGCGTTCCCGCAGCTTCCCACTTTTCTCCCCTGCTTCCTGCCGGACCCGCCGAGTCCGTCGCGGAGGAACTAGAGCCGGAGCGCGAGCCCAGACTCCTGCAGCGTGCTGCGGGCTCAAGTTCAAGAGCCTCTTCCAAAGAACTCAGGGCTCCCGGCCGTCGCTGTCCAGCAACGCCGGCTGGTTCTTCTTGGGGTTGGCTAAGGGGACTGTCCCTGAGGCTCCCTGGTCGGGCCGCCCAGTGGTCACAGGAAGCTGGTGGTCAGAGGCCGGGGATGCTGGCGGCCACGGACGCAGCCACACAAGCACGCGGCCTCCAGTTGGCCCTGCTCTACCCCTGCCTGGAATCCGAGCAGATCAGGGCAGAGACCCGAGCTGGTCCCACGGGGGAGATGCGGGGGCTGGACGTGGCTCGACCCCTCAAAATGTACTGCGGAGCTGGGACATGGGCAGAGGAGCCCGCGTCACTGAAGAACCTTCCGCCCCAATTTATAGATGAGGAAACTGAGGCTCGGAGCCTGAGCTGGAGACCCCGCCGAGATCCCGGGTCTGGGAAGCGCCGGCGCTGGGTCTGAGCCCAGGGTGCGGCCAGGGGGTCGGCGGTCTCGCTGCCCGTCCACCCCACGGTGGGGCCGAGAACGCCCCCTCTTGCCCGGCCTCCCCCTGCCTGCTCCCGCCCCCACCCCCTCGGCCCATGCGAGGCCCAAACTCAGCCTCTGTATCTCTGGGCTGGTTGCATCAGAGGATAATAATAAAAAGGGAGATGCAGTTGGTTAACATTCCAATGGGGATTAAATAATGAAATAATTGTGGCATTTTGATATTTATAGAAAAGAAGCCCATCTCCAGATCTGCGAAGTGACGGAGCCTCCTTATATTTGGCAAAGGATCCATAAATATAACCAGATAATCAGGAAGAGACAGACCTCCCTGACGCTTAGGAGTTTTCAAAAATCCATTTGCTCTCAGGTTTTAAATGAGCAATAAATCCTGCATCACGCTAAAGTGGCGCTGACTTACGGCCTGCCCCGCACGCCGCAGATAAGGCCGGCGGTGGCGGCAAGGGTTAGTGAGGCGCAGAGGACGGTCGCTGGCGGCCGTTGGCAGGGCACAGCCCGGTGCCCACGTCCCGCCGGGGGCTGCGTATGGGGGGGCGGCGGGGTCCCCACCAGGGTCACCCAGCTGGGGGGGGACGCGCTGGGCCCAGCCCGAAGCTCCTGCTCTGATCTCTCAGGCTATTTCTGCTCCTCACATACACAAACGCAAACAAGGGTCCCTTTTAAAAGAAAGGCAGAGGGCAAGAGGACCAGGGCTCTGTGGCCGTACGTGGTGCAAGGGGCGGGTGCGGAGCGAAACAGCTCCAGCCCTGACCTGGCATCAGCTGGCATCCACTCTCGCCGTCACCCGCAGGGCTGGTCCAGCCGCCAGCACTGTGCAGGGCAGACCTCACTGACCAACGACGGTACGGCCCTGCAGGGCCCTGCCAGCCCCGGACGGCTGCCCACCAGCAGCCCCGTGCCTCTGCCGAGGGTCCGTTAGAGGAGCCCCACAGGCAAGGCCCGTTTGCCACTCCCGTCTCAAAATCGGACAGCAGTTCCCACAGGCACGCTCGGGTTGCTCTGTTGTGCTTTGAAAAGCAGAGGGGAAGCTCACCTCCAGAAATGCCGCCCTCCCCAACCCCCCTTGGCCTGCAGATACTCCTGGGGGCAGGACCTTCAGTGGGCCGGCCGCCGGAGGGGGCGCCACGCTGGCTCTGGAGTGGCCCGCATCCTGCCAGGGCCCCTGTTGCGGCCCAGCCCGTTGTGGGGAGGGCCGCGGTGTCAGATGCTGGCAGTCACCCCGTTCGGGAGGGTCATTTGGGGACAAGAGGCAGCTACTGGTCTGAGCAGCTGCAGAGAAGTGGGACTTCCAGGGAACCCGGGGACAGTGCTCTGGCCTGGGACCTCTCCTCACTGACCTTGAGCCTACTGACCCCACTACAGAGCAAAGGTGGGGTGTGGGGAGGAGGGGGCGGCTGCTGGACCGAACCAGGATCTAAGTGATTCCTTACCGCTCTGGAGTCCGACCCACCTTGTCGGCCGAGTGCAGGGTCGGCCACTGGACTGCTGTGTGACTGGGGCCTCCCACGGCCCAGACCAGACCTCCCGGCCCCGCCCACTCACTTCGTGGCCCTGGTGGGGGTCCTTTCACCCCTGGGCCTTAATTTCCTTATCCGAAAATGGGCAACTAACCTCTGTCTGCCTTTCCCAGAGGGTGGTGCTGGCAGTGGGTGCTTTCGAGGAAGAAGGGGGTGCCGAGCTCCCCACTGCATGGGGTGCAGGGGTGAGCCGGCTGGCCAGGGCCCCGCCCCAGGGAGCCCACTGCAGTCGTGGGTGAGGAACAGAAGGAAAGGCGGGAGAGGCTCTCGTGCCTCGCTGGGTCATTCGAGGAGGCGGGACCTCGGGAGTGGGGTCCAGCCATGAGCAGACACCCTGCTCCCCTTCCAGACTGGGCATGGCCGATCCATGCTTCCAAAGGGAGGACAGAGGCGGAAATGCACGCTCAGAGCTCCCTACCTCCAAGCTCCATCGGGTTGTGGTAGTGAACTTCCAGACGGAGAAATCTGGAGAACTCATCGCCCCCAAAGGCAAGGCCTACTTCCTCCGGGTAGTAGAAGGCCTGCGGGCAGGGGGGGGCGGCAAACCCAGCAGCTTGGGCACCGAAGCCCAGACGGCCAGGCTGGTGTCTCACAAGGGGCCCCCAGACGCGGGTGGGGGCAACCCCACTGCCCGTGGGGGCCTGAGCTGCCATGCGGGATCAGAACGATGCTCTCCCGCTGACGGGCAGCTCATTACCAGCTCGCCCGGATGCCTCTATTCAACTTGGGGTCAGGAGTGGGGAGAGCCTAGGGGGCCCTGCACTCAGCCCTACCTCACCCTCCCCAAAGGAGCCCGTGGAGGCCGCCAGCCAGGACCACCCTGTGCACAAAACCTCACGTCCAGTGGGGAAGCAAAGTACCGAGCCTCCAAGTCTGCACGTTTATAGAGAAGCAACCAAGGCTGGAAAACAGCCCTCCCGGCCCGGGAGCAGCGCAGCTGAGGCAACGCAGGGGTGGGGGTGATGTGGGGCAGGGCCTCTCTCTCTAGCTCCCTCTGGAGCCTCTCAAATGGAGAGGCCGGCGGACCGGAGGGTGGAAGGGGCGGGACCCCAGGGAGCACAGAGGAGGCCGGGCGGGGGCGCGGGCACGCACCTTGGCACCCAGGGCCCAGGCGGCCAGCACGTGGCGGCAGTAGTTGAGGTCCGGGGGCTTCATTTTGGAATCGCAGGGCCCGCTGAACAGAGGGAAGCTCTTCAGTGGGGGGGTGCACTGGAAGACCTCCATGTGGTGCACCAGTAGCTGGTTGCCCTTGGTGACGATGGGCTCGTACTGGGCAGGGGGGGACAGGAGGGCACTGAGCCTCCGGCGGCGGACCCATGCCCCCCCCACCTGCTCACCCCCTGCTGGGGGCTCAGCTCCCCCTGTGGCCCCTGCTTGCCCATCTGTAAAATGGGAGGGTCAAGGGAGGAGCTTCTGGGGCCCAGGGTTTTCAAGGTGGAGCCATCAACCTGATGCCAGGCAGAATCTTCCAGAAGCCCAGAGTAAAGGGAATAAGGACCCTGGCAAACCATTTCCTGATAAAGTGGGGACAGGAAGGCAGCTGTCCGGGGCGTGAACATAGAGACTGCCCTGAGGCCAGGCCTGAGCCCAGGCCACCCCCTGGGCCTTTGCACACACAGCCTCTCTGAGCTGCACTTTCTGGGCTGGAAACAATACTATTGTGGAGAGGAGGGACCTGCCCCCCCCCCCGCCCCCGTCCCCTCCCCCAGGGCCAGGAAAACAGGTGACAATCGATAGCTGCTATCTTCATGTGACATCTCTGGGTGGGTGTTTAGGACCCTGAGATCTGAAGTGAGCTGCCTTTTCGTGGAGGGGGCGGTGACCGGCCAGACGGACAGAGTCTGTGTCCTCTGGTCCAGTCGGGGAAGTCGGGCCCTGCGGAGGTGGGCTGTGAGCAGGGTGACAAGGGGACAGGCACAGGGGCTCAGAGCATGCTTGTGGCTAAGAGGGCATCCGGTCCGAGCCGAGCTGCGGATGGCTTTCCAGGACAGGACCGTCCCTGACACCGCTCTGCGGCCTGAGGCAGAAAGCGGAGCTGGGACCGCCCGCCGTGTGCCTGCCGCCCCTCCCCTGCCCGTACCATGACGATGTGGTGCTTCTGGAAACCTGCTGGAAGTTCAACGACGTGGCACCAGTACGTGGTCTCCTGGCTGGGGATCAGGATGTTGGGGACACGGATCTCCATGGTGTGACTGTCCGCGGGCAAGGCCGGGGTGGAGACGCTGGGCTTCAACAGCTGTGCCCTCTGCAGCCCCGTCCGCAGTCCCGAGACGTTGATGGCCTCCAGAGCCCGGGGCGGCTCCTCCAGGACCCCGTACACGAGGTGCACGGTGCCGTCCTGCAGCCGAGACACCCGGACCCCCAGAGCTGGGCCCTCAGAAGCCGGGGACTCAGGGCCCCGCCCACCTCCCCCAGCAGGTGCCATGCCTGGTTGGTGTCCGGAGCCAGTCTCTGGGACCCCTCCCTGGCTCTCCCCTGCACGATGCCGCCCCAGGACGCGGGCGCTCCACGCTCTCCTGAGCATGCGGGGCTGCCACCCACCTCGATGACGTAATCATTGGGGTCACAGGTGTCAAAAGGCCTCTTGAAGAGCAGGCTCAGGCCTTCCCCGGTTCTCTGTGCGCTCAGCAGCTGGTAGTCCTGCTGGGAATCCAGCTGAATCTGTCCTCTCTGGTCACTCCAGGCGTCCTGCCACGACAGGTGTGGGCCCTGACCACACGGGGCTGAGCGGCACGGCCAGAGCTCGGGGCTGGCAGCCCACAGGGTGGATCTGGGGGTCCTCCGGGGCTGGCAGGGGGGTGACTCCCACTTTTGTGTCTGCCTAGAGACGGCAGTCACCCTCCAATGCCACTCACTTCCTCGCGCCTTGAAACAGGGCACTCAGGTCCAGCCGGGATTCAGGGAGGCTGGCTGGGGACAGGGCTATCTCCCCGCAGGCCACTGAGACCCCGGGTGACAGGCAGCGCTGGGAGGAGGACTCGGGCCGTGGACACCCCAGCACAACATGCCGGTGTGCCCGCGAAGCCATCCCAGAGCCGGGTCTCAAACCTCTGGGCGCGCCCAGGAACCGACGGCTAAGGCACCAGCATTGGCAATGGGCTCCCCCCACTGGTCTGCAGAGGGAGGGGTCATGACAGCACGTGGAGACTGGGGCGGGGGGGCGGGGGGGGCGGCACCAGGGACAAACCAGCTGCGGGGTTTGCGGTGGCTCTCTCCCCCCCTGCCCTCCCTGACCTCACACACCCCTGAGAGAGTGGGCACCGCCTCACTCACTGTGCCCCAGCGTCTTGTGCCCCTCACCCAGCCCTAGCCTTGCCTGGAGAGGGTAAACTGAGGCCCAGGGAGGAAGCAGGCCTCCTGCGTTTTGCCAGGTCCTTAGTGGGTGGCTGATCTGACCGACCTAGGCCTCGCCCTCCCCCCACCTGCTTCCTGTGCACCTGGCTCTCAGGCCTAGTCTGGGGGCCAGAGCAGGCAAGGCAGTCACCTGCAGAGGACGCTCGAGGGAGGGGAGGGAGGGGAGGGTGCCCCGCCTGCCGGACCCCTGCCCACCCCGCCTCTGTTCCCATTCAGTCACACCAGGAGCCTTTGGCCTTGAGATTCTTTTTTTTTTTTTAACCTGTATCCAGGCCCAAAGCATGTTTGCTTCATCTCCTTGAGAAAAAAAAAAAACCTGCAAAAGATTTCGCAAAACTGTCCCCAGAGGAAAGCACCGGGATGAGATTCCTGCTAAGAGACACTCCTAATTTGTAGGCTTAATTTTAAAACAGAGGCAGAAAGTTAGTGTGAGTTCAGCTGGAAATCTAGAACGTATTTGTTGAACATACGGCTAACGGAGGAAAAACAAGTCTGACATTTGTTTGCCAGGAATTTGTTGTGCAAATTAATCTCGCAGAGCGTGTGGAGGGCGCCGTCCCCCGTCGTCCGCCTGCTCTGATCCAGGGGCCCCGCTCCTGCCTCGGGAATGGCTGACGGCTCAGAGCCGGGGCTGCCCCAGGTCCTTCTTGGCCGTGACCCCCCCAGGCCACTGAGCACCCTTACGGCGGGGAGTCAGCGCGGCCCAGCAAGACAGACCTGGGCCCCAGCCGGGCACCTGCACCCCCTTCTATCTGGGCGGCCCCAAGCATCTGGCTCCAGCTCCCCTGGGAAGGCTTCCTGCCTGAGCTGTGACCTGCTGAGTGGTGGGGCCGGGGTGGGGGGGTGCTGGGTGGAGCACAGTTGGGTTCCAGAAATATCAGCCATTGTCAGTTTCTTGGGAACTCCAAGGACCCAAAAAGGTGGAGAGGGATTGCTGTTCCCACTCCTCAGATGAGGACACAGAGTCCTGGGGCCAGAGCCCCCTTGCAAGTCCCCACTTAAATGGGTTAAGAAAAGCCCTCTGCTCACAGATAAAGATCTTTTAAAAGGGGGGGGGCGCCTGGGTGGCTCAGTGGGTTGGGTATCTGACTTCAGCTCAGATCCATGGGTTCAAACCCCACATCGGGCTCTGTGCTGACAGCTCAGAACCTAGAGCTGCTTCAGACTCTGTGTCTCCTTCTCTCTCTCTGTCCCTCTCCACCAGTTCTTTCTCTCTCTCTCTCTCTCAAAAATAATAAACATTAAAAATTTTTAAGACAAGTTAGACCCTCCTGTGTCTGTTTTTGTGGAAAGAGGTGAGTTTCACCCCCAGGGAGGCCCGTGCGGGGCCGAGGGCGGGAGCATTGGCTCAGGGCAGGGGCGGCCTCTGCCCACCTGCACCTCCGTGGAGCTTGTTGAGGGCCCCAAAGCCCCTCTATCTCTGGTTTGGGGGGAAACCTCCCCTTCCTCTACCCTTTACAGTAAAAAAAAGGGTAACTTTTGGAGGCACGGAGTCAAGAGTGCCTCCTACTTCGAGTCAGCTTGGTAGTTTGTACCAGGAGCCGCACCTGTGTCTGCACCTGCTCACCTCGCCCTCGGGTGCGAGCTAGGTCTGTGGGTGCTGCGTCCCGAGCAGTGGGCATGTGCCCTGCTGCCGTGCTTGGCCACGTGTGGCCCCCAAGGTGTGCTGGGTGGTGTTGGTGCCGGTGGGGGACATGGGGTCCGCCCTCATGGGGGGGGGCAGTGGATACCTTCATCTGCTTGGCAGGTGTGTGGCTGGCGCACGGCTGTGCTCAGGGACGCCGCGTCCTGTTTGGGAATGTGCAGCCAAGACCACGGAGGACATCTATTTCCCGCTTTGTCCTCAGATTGGCTTCCCTGAGATGCCCAAGCTGAGGACAGGACAGGGACTTGGCTAAGGTCAGGACGAACAGGAAGGGGGGAGCTGAGTGCAGGATGAAGGCCACGTAGGCGCTGGGGAAGGGCAAGGTCAGGAGCGACAGGGTTCAGAACAACCTACCCCAAAATAGGCTCTGCCTCCATCGGTCCAGAGCACGACCAGGTCAGCGTTTTCCAGCTCGCCACGGTCCGACATCCCAAACAGGACACCAGCCTTGAGCTCCAGCACGAGCAGCTGGAAGTAAACCGTCTCGTCCGCGTAGCTGACGTTCCAGGACAGCTGCAGGGAGCCATTGGGATCCAAGGGGATCTGGTAGGGGAAGGGGTCCGTGGGGGGCGCCGAGCTCTGCAGCGCGGCCACCAGGATGACCAGGAAGACGGCCACCGCCGTGCTGTACATGGAGGCCGCCTCTCTCGTGCTGGGGCTGGGGGCCTGCATGACTGGGGGAGCTGGGCCGCCCGCCGGATTTTATGTCCCGGCCCTCCAGGGGGTGGGCCCCAGCTGCCGCCGTAATCACATTTGTCTGGGAGGGAATTCAATTGTCCCGATGACCCTCCCACCTGCCTGTGCCCCGGGGCACACCCTCTGCGTCCCCACTCTCTTGATTGGCACTAATGGCACATGGACATTGTCAGTGGGAATTGAAGCCGACTGACTGATTTCGTTCCGTCTGTGCCGGATCTGCAACGCGGTCCGGAGAGCGGCCCCTCCCTCAGCCAGAAGACCCTCCGGACGCCGTCAGCCAGGCACTGGGCCGGCCGCCAGGCAGGCCGTCTGGTCCTGCCCCCGAGCCGCACGCAGGACGTGCCCCGTGCCGTCCCACCATGGATGGGTAGACGGAGGCCCCAAGGGCTTATTTCCGGGGTGACCAGGGAGTAAGAGCCTCCCGCTGCGGCCCTGGCCCAGTGAGCCATTTCCACGATGCTGGAGGGTGGGCCAATTTCAAACTAAAAATAAAAGACGGTCCCCACATGGTCCCTGTGTTTAGACACTCTCTCCATGGCCTGCTGTTCCCACTTTTGTCTCCTGTCTATTTCCTCACAGGCTCCAGCTGGTTCCACGGCTGCTCCAGCGGGAGTGGGTGTACCGCTGGGGGGTGGGGCCAGATGGCACGGGGCGCATCGCTGGGGGACAGACTGCAGAGAAGGATGCACAGGACAGGCCGGCCTCCCTGTTGCTGAAGCTCTCAGCGCTGCGAGGCCCCTCGGCCGAGAGCGGACCCTGTCTGAACCTGAGCGCTCCCAGGCCTGCTGGACAGTGGGGCTGTTTCTCCCACACCTACCACAGGGCCTTTGCACAGATCCACTGGGGCTCACGGCCCTGGTGCTGCACCCCGAGTCATCCCCATCCTTGTCTGTGCAGAGAGCTTTGACTCTAGCTGGGCCACCACCTCCAGGAAGCTCTCCCTGATTGCCCTGAATTCAGTCCCTCTCTCCCAGGCACCTGACTCCTCTCACTCTCCCTCCCTCCATTCCTTCGTCCCCCTCCTCCTCTTTCTCCCCTGTCTGGGGAAACCAAGACCCCAACCATAGGAACACAAGGACGTCAGAAGCTGGCACCCAACTTTTAGTCCTCAGGTGTCTGCAGGGGCTGGCCTCGTGCAGGCGGTGCAGGCTCCGGTCCTGTTCGGAGCCCTTTCCGTAGGGCGGAATGAAGGTCTGTGTGTCTGCGGATGGAACTGAGGGAACATTCCAGCGCTCACGGGGCCCTGGCGGTGGTGCGTGCTGCCTCCCCGGGACCTGGCTGCCCTGCTCTCCCCCAGACGGGGCGGGTGGGGGGAGGACCCGACCAAGGCACCTTCCCCTCTACCGCAGGCCAAGTCCCGGCTGGCAGGGGAGAGCACAAACCACTGGCTCGGAAGGTGCGTCCCTATCTGGAAACTGGTACCTAATGGCGGTTCTCGGGAGTGCGGGGCCGTCTGCCCTCGCCCGCAGGGCCCAGGCACGGGGCAGAGCAGGTCCAAGGAAGATGAAGGGCTGAGTGAGCAAATGAGACAGGAGTGGGGGTAGTGCCATCGGCCCTCCCTCCCGGGCCTGGGGAAGCCCTGGGAGATCACAGACGCTGGGCAGAGGGACCAGTCAGAGCCCAGGAGGCCCCAGGCCTGGGCAGCAGGCAAGCCTCCTGGAGGCTGGGGAGGGGCTCCGGCAGGACCGAGAAGGACCGTGTTCCGGGGACCGGGGCACTGGGGGGCTGAGGGGCGGCGTCCGGCTAGCTCCAGGACTAGTCCCAGAGGCTCCGGGCTTCGCCCGGCCCAGCAGACAGACGGGCCCAGACCGGGGCGGGGCGGGGGGATGGGGGTGGAGACCCGGCCCCAAAGGCCTCACCTGAGTCAGAGCAACCCTCAGCCTCCGCGTGGCTGTGGACCCCTGGCTTTGGAGGTCAAGACACACCCTGGATGCTCCCCACCAGATCGGGGCGTGGCCTCGGGCGGGCGGGGGTGGGGAAAGCAGCCTCCTGCTCCTGCTGACACGTGTATCAGCAGGAGCAAAGTGGGGGTGCCTGGCCCCCCACAGCACGCCCGGCTCTGGGCCAGCATCCAGCAGAACCAGGAGCAGCGGCAGCCTACTCTGGGGCAGTGAAACCCCAAGGCCCTCATGCCGCACCCCCGCCCCCTGGAGGGGCTCAGAGCTCTGAGTTCGAATCCTGCTGGCTGCCGGCTGGGCCCCCTGGGGAACCACTTCCCCACCCAGATCGCCGGAGGGGTCAGGCGGGATGGCAGTTTATCTGCTGGCTGCCTTCAACCAGGGCAGGGAGAGGCAGAGAGGCTGGGCCAGGGACCCGGGGTACAGCGCCAGCCCCGAGCAAGCCCTCGGGCAGCTGAGCCACCTCCGTTCCTCTCGGAGGAGCGGCGGGATCAACAGTTGCTCAGAGCTGCTCCGAAGGAGGGAGGCCTGCGTGGCTCTTAGTAAACAGCAAAGTGCTGGAGACACACGTTTATTGTCAACAGGATTTAAAGGCACCCTCTTTCTCCAGCTTGGAACTGGGCTGCAGCTCCCGTGCTCCCCTTGCTTTTGACAAAGCTGCCGCGGCTGGACTCAGAAACAACCATTACCGAGTACGAGAATCAACAGGAGCTGGAAAGCGTGTCCATGCCCAGCTGGCCGCCAGCTTCGCTTCGTGCCCCCGTTGCCAGCCTCGGGGCCGGGAGGGGGGCGGGAGCGGAGGCTGCACAGAGCTTGGGTGAGGCCAGGCCAGGGGCTTGGGGTGAGGCCACTTCTAACAAGCGCTGCACTGGGGAGGCAGCCAAGGTCAGGGACGTTCCACTGGAGTCAGGAGGAAGGGACGGAGAGATGAGAAAGGAAAGCTCTGGGTCCCGCGGGGGGTGGGAGGCACCTGGCCAATCACAGGGCCACTGCCGCGATGTGCCGTCCCTTGCATTAATGGATTTTTACAAACGGAGCAATTCGACCCGGCCAAAGGAAGCAGCACTCAGCGGTCCTTCGGCCCCGCCTGCACCCGTGATACACCTGCCACCCCACCCCCACCGCCAGCGCCCTGTGGACGCCTCAAGGGCGGAGCCAGGCACCCCTCCCGCATGCCCCCGGACCCTGCTCCCAGCCCCGCCTGGCTCTGCTCTGCGCTGAGGTGCAGTCTGCTCTCCAAAGGCGAGGGTGGGGTGGGGTGTCGCCGGGGTGTCACCGCCACCCTGTGAGGAAATAAACACCACCCGCTGCTCAGCGCCTGGCACTCCTCCAAGGCGCTTCGACGGCTGACCTCATTTGGAACCAATTTCAGCGTCTTAATAAGCCCTTTGCCTCTCGAATCTCTCTGACACTGTCATCCTGTGCACGTAACCCCCATTGCCTGTGCCACGTGAGGCGGGCTCCGGCTGGCTCCCCGGCGCCCAGATCGCAGTGAGTGGGGGGGGCCCAAGCCTGGTGGGTGGCCTTAAGCCTCCACAGCCCGGCCGGGCCCCTCCCCAGCGGCCGCCACTGGGGGGCTGCAGGCTCTGCCCCTGGGCACAGGGGCTCCTCATGCCAGGAAAATCTGGCATTGTAGCTGGGAGGAGCAGGACACAGGGCTGTGAAGGACGGGCTGGGGGCTGCCCGCAGACCAGGCCCACCTCCGGGGGCCACCGGGTCCTGAGCAGCTTGGGGCCACAACACCCTGTGTGACAGGCCAACTACCTCCAGCCCCCGCTGAACACCAGGGGGCCGGCGCGCGCCACCCAGCCCAGGACCCTCTGACTTGCCCCCACCCCTTAAGCCACTGCCAAGAAAACACGACTCGGGCTCCAGGGCCGGAGGACCCTGCGCCGCAGCCCCCTGCCCTCCATCCCACCCTGTGCCCGCTTGGGGGAAGTGAATTTGGAAATCAGATCAGAGATGCTGAAAGGCAGCAGCACGCAGGCTCAGCGCGACCCACATGTGAGGTCCTGCCCAGGGCCGAGGTGACCAACAGCAGGCGTGTCTGCACTCGAGGCCCTAGGGGCACAGCCGGGGGTGCTGTCCCTTGACACGTAGTTCAGTGTCACCGCAGGAAGGGGTTCTTGCCCCCGGGAGAGTGACCCAGGTGGAGGCTCATCTCACCCGGTGGGGGGCCACCCTCCCCGAGGGGTCGGGCTGCGGGGCGTCACCCCTGCCTGGGCCCCGGCTCCGCCCATGCGTGCTATCTGCTGACTCACGTACAAACGGGCCTGCGATCCGCAGCAGGGCAAGAAGCGCCCGGAATCCCACCCTCAAAAATAACCACAACCAACAGCTCAGGGCATTGTCTTTCAGAATTTCTTTTCACTATTTTAAAGTGTTTTTAAAGTTCATTTGTTGTTTATTGTTTGTGCGTTCGCCGTGGTTATTACAGAATTTACCGTCTTCACCAGTTTGTAAGGGCACAGCTCAGGGGCGTTGAGCACATCACACTGTCGGGCACCCATCTTCTCCGTCTGTCTCCAGAACTTTCCATCCTCCCAAACTGGAGCTCGGTCCCCAGACACGGACTCCTCTCCCCTCCGCCCCCATCTACTCTCTGTCTCCGTCCCCTCCGACTGGGCTTCTCTGGGGCCCTCGGGGCAGTGGGGTCAGTCAGCACTTGCCCTTTCGTGGCTGGCTGACCCCACTCGGCGTCACGGCCTGGAGAAGGTCGCGCACGCTGCAGCACCTGCCGGGGGTGCCTTCCCTCCTGAGGCTGAGCCACGTTCCGCGGTGTGGACAGACGCAGTTTTGTTCGTCCGTCATCGGCTGACGGACACTCAGCTGTCGTGAACGTTGCTCAAGTCCCCGTTTTCCGCTCTTTGAGGTTCACGCCGGACGTGGAATCGCTGGATCGTACGGGAGCCCTGTGCCTGCCGGGAAGCACTAGTTTTCACGCGGTTTCCGCACACTCGCCCCGGGCCTCCCCACTTCCGTGTTGGACACACACCAGCCGGTGGCACACCCGGCCCACCTCCTGCCTCTGACCAGCTCCCAAGTTTTCCGTCGTACCTGTGCTCCGATCCCGTTGGGACAGATTGGGGCTGTTGGCTTTTTTATCAACTAGTAGAGGCAGCGGGGCCCCGGCTGCTCGTGCACACGTGTCCTGCGCACGTGGGCCTGTGGTTTTTCAGTGTAAGTCCCTGTGGGGCCCTAGGAGGCCGAAGGCTGCTGGGCTTCCTACCAAGTCACTCCCAAGGCTCAGAAGGCCTTGACCAAGGAAACCCTTCAGCCCCCGGCGGCTCTGCCCGGCACCGAGGGCTCACCGCCTCCCCGGGAACAATCGTTTCTTACAGGTAAGTAGGTTTCAACCCAGTTGATGGGCCAGGTTTGCTATTGGACCAGGCGGCCGTCCTCAGGCTGCAATCAAATGCCTCACAAACAGAAACACAAATTCAATAAAGCCCAAGGCTCGCCATCTGCTTTTCAAAGAGGAAGCTTCCGGAGTGAGCTGGTCCCCATGCCCGGGGGCCTCTGACATTCACGTGGTAAGAAGGGGACAGCGATCTGCCCATCCTGATCCAATTGTCCCGCTGCTGATCGAGTTAGAGAGAGACTCGCCCATAACGGAGAATTAAAATGACCAGGACAGAGACCTGCGCACGTAGGAGGTGAGGGGCGGCAGGGGCTGGAGGGCGTGCGGTGGGGACCTGGTTCGGCAGGACCTGGCCGGGTTGTGTGGAAGGGCTGGCTTTGTGCGGAGGGTCCCTGCCCTGGGCCGTGTCCCTCCTGGACAACAGGTCTGTGTCTGGTCCCCACGGCGTGGGGACGGCTGACGTCACCGTGCGGTCCCTGCTAAGGGTTCTGGGTCCGTTCCAGGGACCTGGGGAGGAACACGCCCGTGGGGTCCCCGGGGTCAGTCTCCCCCTGGGGGTGATGTTGTCGCCCCCTTTGCTGGCACTGATGACAGCTCAACATGGAGGCCAGTCTTTGAAACCAAGACGTCAGCCGACCTTGAGGGGCAAAGGAGGTCCAGGGAGGCCCGAGTCCCCACAGGCGGGAGATCAACACCTTCTCCCGGAGGAAGGCCTTGTGTGTCCCCAACAACTTTCTGTGGTCTCCAAGTTCTGGTTATTTTCTGCTGTGCAACCTCAGAATGCCAGGCAGACCCCAAATTTTAGTCTCAGCCCAAAAGGATCATCCTCAGAAAAGAGATGCCATGTGTGTGGGTCAGTGGTGTGGCTCCGGCCTTCCCCGGCGCCTCCACTGCCCTGGAGAGTGTCGGCCAGGCTTCCGGCGCGAACCCGCCGTTCGGGGGGCGTCTCGTAACAACCCGGGCCCTTCAGCCACATGGGGCACTAAACATGCCACCCCCAAATCCTATCAAGTGTCAGAAAAATGTTTTTAAAAGAAAAAAAAATCATAATACAATTGGCCTTAAATAAGGAGTCTTTTCAGGGAATCGGAATTCTGTAGGAATCACAGACTCAAGGAGACAAAATTGGAGGCAACCACGTGCCGCAAGATACCCCGGTCTGGCGGCTGCAGATAAGGCTGGGAGACGGTCGGGAGCCGGGGAGGCAGGATCAGCAGTCAGGGAATCCATCTCCTGTGGGCCGCAGAGAGCCCGAGTCCCCAGGCTCAGGCGGAGGGTGGCCAGCACAGCAGGACGGAGACCGGGAAACCGCGGGCCTCGGTGAGGCGGGAGGAATCCGGCCCGAGGGAGCCCTTCCCTGCCCACCTCGCCCGAGTGGGTGCGGGGGTCTCCCCATCTCCGTCAGAGGCTCAGGAAGAGACACGGCGGCGGCCGACAGACAAACGGACCCTCTAGTGCAGAAAGCGGCACGCTGCCCGCATGACTGAGCACGTGCGGAAAAGCCACCGCAGAAAACAGCCGTTCTCAGAAGCAGGAGCCCGACTCCCAGGGAGCGTAGTGATGGGGTCAACAGAGACGTGTAATTACTACCTTTAGAGAGATAAGAGGGGTTATCAGATCCATGAAGCAAGAATGGGCTTTTATATAAAAGAACTAATTAGAGAGCTTGGAAATTTAAAATAGATGGGCTGAAAGCAGAGGGGAGACAGCCGAGGAGGGAAGCGGCCCGCTGGGGGTCAGGCCAGGTGCCGCACCAGGAACCCGTCCTCAAGGGCAAAGTCACGGAAAACACGAGGTGGGACTTGGGGACTTGGGCGCAGCTCCAGATGCCCCTGGCTGTCTGATGGATGTCCCCTCAGTGGCACAGTGAGGACGGAGGGAAGACAGTGGCCAGAGAGAGACCCAGAGCCACACAAAGACACCCATCTTTGGCTCCAAGAGCTCACCAGTACCGAACAAATGAACCCAGGCCCGTTCCAGTCAAGCGAAGGCCCGTTTCCAGATCAGCAGCAGCAGAGCGGAGGTTCCCGGAGGGAACAGAGCGCAGGCGCCTAGAGCAACAGTGAGAACACGAGGCCCCCCCCCGGGACAGAGGTCCCCCCATCCCCGCCCTAGTGGACAGGTGTGAGCCACCTCCCTGCGCCTTCTCCTACTCGGGGCGCGAGCCAGCACGAGACGCGGGACTCTCCTTCCAAGTTTGGAGCGAAGGCGCTACTCGGCCTACAGTCCCAAACCCACCAGCCCGGCTTGAGAGCAAAAGAAAACCGCCCGGCGGCCAAGGGCTCGGGGGTGTCACTGCCTTCCCCTCCGTTCTGTAACCAGTAATGAAAGTCACTCAGCCTGAACACACAAAAACCTTAAAATTTTTTAAATATTTATTTAATCTTGAGAGAGAGAGAGAGAGAGAGACAAAGCAGGAGTGGGGGAGGGACAGAGAGAGAAGGAGACACAGGATCGGAAGCAGGCTCCAGGCTCCGAGCTGTGAGCAGAGAGCCCGCCATGGGACTCAAACCCACGAACTGAGATCATGACTGAGCCGAAGTCGGACACTCAACCGACTGAGCCACCCAGGCGCCCTGAACAAAAATCTTAACCCGAGGGAGAGGAAGACAGGCCGGCAGAGGTGACGGGGACATGAAATCCAGCAGAACGGGGAAGGAGCCTGGCGGCCCTGTGGTTCCGGGAACGGATCTGGGCCGTGTCTGCGCTAGGACAGACTGGAGCAGAAGAAACGCACAGAGAAGGACCTTACAAAGCCCGACCCGACGTGCTCAGCGGTCCTGGGTCTGTCCTGTCATCTTCGCTTTGCTTTTGCAAAATAAAGAAACATCACAGGCTCGGCGAAGCCCCTGGGCTCTCCTCAGACGAGCCCCATTTCTCATCATTTATATAATCGGGTTATGGTGATGGGTACAAAAACATTGATTTTTTTTACAATGTTTATTTTGTCACTGGCCACCTTGTTAAATGCCTGATTGTCTTAATAAACCTTCCCCAGGGCCCCTTGGATTTACGGAGTGGAATTTTCCAAGTGGCAGCCCGCAGTCCCAGCTCAGCCTCTTCTGGTTCAATATCTGCGTCTTTTATTTCCGTTTCTGTCCAGCGGCCTCACCAGGCCAGCTGGCCACGGGGGCTGCAGCGGCTCAGGGACACTCGGCTTGTCCCCGGGCGCACTTCCTGTGTGCCTGCCGAAGATGGGTGTTAAATACCCTCTCGTAGGTTAGCAAGACTCTCCCCGTGTCTTTTCCATCAGCAAGCGCTGCTGACTTCAATGATCTGCTCCGCCGCATCTATGCTGACTCTCCCAAGCTCTCCCTGCCTCTTTACAAATGCCGAGTTCTGGTCCTCAAACTTTGTGGCCTCAGGATCCCTTTACCCTCCTAAAATTTACTGACGGGACTGAAGAGCGGATGTGAGGCACACTGTAAAGTGTTACTGCAGGAAGAAAAGGAAAATCTAAATCAACGAAGACAGAAGCTAGCGCCCTTGCGGGGACACGGAGACAGCAGTCTGCCGTATTGATTCTGATAAACACGTCTTCCATCTTCAGACGTCTCTGAAACTAACACAGACTTCCCAATCAAGGGCGTGTCGGAGCTTAACTGGCAGCGTCCCCCAGCCCTCCTGGTGGGCAACGCAGTAATGATTTACCTTAAGAAAGATGATGTCTGATTTCATATATGCTCATATCTTCGCTCATGTAGTTTTTAGACCGCCCTTTGGTGCGGTATTGGTGTTGTTGTGACCCCATTTTACAGGGGAAGAAGGGGCAGCACGGAGACATCAAGCATGCAGCCCGGGCGGCGGAGCTGGGGCTCACACCTGGGCGGTCTGGTCGCACGTCCACTGCTCTGGGCTACCGGTCCGGGCGGTGGGTTTCTTCCAGTTACTCCACGATTCAATCCAGTCTTCATGAGGGTCCCCAAAGGACTCCCCATCTCCCAAGGTGATGATACAGACCGTTCAGAAGAGGAGAAAACTCGAGAAAGCGTTGGCGGCTGGATGTGCGTGGCGGGGACTCGTGCCTCCCAGGTGGCAGTGGTTCCCCCCGAGCTGCCAGAGTTGCGTCTGTCCCTCGCTGGTGACCTGACAGGCAAGTAGGCCAGCAGAGGCTCCGGAAGCAGACCCCCACGTATCCGGACGGATGTGACTTTCACTTTGATAGGGAGCCTATGACCCCTGGTAATCTGACAGTCAAAACCAAATAAAAACAGAAACCGGTAAACCTGAGACTCACATCCACAAAACTCCTAGATGGGTTAAAAACTAAACACAAAATCAAAATAGCACAAACGATAAGGAAAGTCTTGTCTACTTTTATTTTTAATTTTTAATGTTTATTTATTTTTGAGAGCGACCGAGTGAGAGTGAGCAGGGGAGGGGCAGAGAGAGACAGACACAGACACAGACACAGAATCCAAAGCAGCTCCAGGCTCCGAGCTGTCCGCACGGAGACTGACACGGGGCTCGAACCCACGAACCGCGAGATCCTGACCTGAGCCGAGGCCAGACGCTCGAGCCTCCCGGGGCCCTGCCGTGAAAGCCTGGCAGACCCAGCCCTTCAGAGCCGGTGGCCCCTGCCCGGTGACGTCCCCTAAGCCAAGGTGAAGACAGGCATGAGCCTGGGGGAACGTATTTGCACCCCGTAAAACAGATGAGCACATGAAGAGTGTCTACACATCAGTGTGAAGAACGGGGACTCGGAAGCGGGAGCAGACGGGAGCTTCCAGCCTCACCCGCCGGCAGGAAAACACAGAGCCACCCAGTGAGAGGCACGTAGGGAAACGGAGCGGACGGGGACTCCAGGGCTGTGAGGCTGCAGGGAGGCAGAGCCTGTCCCCACGGCCGGGAGGAGGCACGCCAGGCGGGTCACTCACACGAGAACGCTCACGGAGGCTTTTAGGAAAGGGGCCTTGATGGAGAAGTGCAGTGAGCGGGCCTGCAGGGGTGAGGCCCCAGGAGAAGGGGTCAGAGGGGACGGCATGTGGCACGGGGACACCCATCCCCACCTGATGCGGCCCTGCAGAGAGGGGAGCCGCACAGCGACCGGCCTGGGCTGGGTGCACGCGTCCACAGGCCCTGGTTTGGAGCAAATACTCCCCCAGCGTGCTCCCCACAGCCTCGCGAGCCAGAGCGCTGCCCAGGGAAAGGCGGAGGATGCTAAGGCGTCTCCAAAGCCCAAGGGAGGAGGGAACCTGCCAGGCAGGGCTCTGGAGTCCACGGGGGTCAGTGGGCAGCCGTCACGTGCAGGGGCCCGGGGAAGTGCCAGCCCCACCCCAGACACCATGGGAGGGGGGAAGGCTATGTCAGCTCACCCCCACCCGCCCAGGGTGGGGGCGGCCAGTGGGACTGGGGCTCCCGAAGCCAGAAGAGGAGGTGTGGCCTCCGGGGAGATAAGCAGATCTGGGTAGCTCAGAACTGCACATGGGGAAACTGAGGCTTGGAGGGGCTGGGGGAAGGGCCTGTATTCACCCACCCTCAGTGAGCAGGGGCAGGATCGAGCCCAGTTCTGCCCACCTCCAAGCCCTGGTCTCTCCACTGCTCTGCCCCATGATGGCTGCGTGGCAGCTCCAAACTCTGGACTGGCCCACACTGGGGGCCGAACCCAGGGACAGGCGTGGAGGAGCCAACAGCAGACCCATTCGGACACCAGTCCTGAGAGAGAAAGCCCGGGCCTGTCTTATGGACCCTTGCGTCTCAGCACCCATCACTACTGTATACAGTAGGTGCTCAATAAATGAAGCCGATTCACTCAGCCTCCAGGGAGGCTCATGCTCACATGGAGTTAAGCAATTACAGAAAAGGCGAGGTCAGACTTTTGATCAAGGTGTTGTGTGAGCACAGACGACATGAGGGCGTTGACTCCCCTCGTGTCCTGGAGGCTGCCACACTTGAGCCTGGGCCTTGTGGAGTGCGTAGGAGTTCGCCAGAGGCTGCCAGGCCACAGGGGCGTCTCGGGCGGAGACCGGGACATGCAAAGGCAGAGAGGATGAAAGCAAACAGCACGCTTGGGCACCGACAGTGCCGGGCTGGCTAGGCTGACCGCGTGGAGGGCCGGTGGGCCGGGCCGGCGCCCATGGCCAAGGTTGCAGCCCATCCAGGGGACGAAGGGGAACGGTCTGGCGGCTCCTGCAGCGGAGGGCCTCCAGGCGAGTGTGGGGTGGGCTCAGGGGTCTTGTGGTGGCCCACGAGTCCCCAAGGCTGATGGGCTCAGTCAGTTGGGCTGCTCTTTCTTCCTGGGAGGCCCTGAGGGGAGGGTTCTGGGCATGGGTCACCCCTGAGCCGCTCATTCACTCTGTATCCCCTCCGGGCACTTGCACTTCATTGCCTCAGGTTCCTCGTCAGTCCCACAGGAGAAATCACGTGGCCAGGGGCCTCCAGTGCGGTGTGAGGAGCAGAGGTGCCTCCGGCCACCCTCGTCCCCGGAGGGGCGGCGGGAAATCCAGGGCCGGCACGGAGACTCAGGCTCATGCCTTCCCACTGAGGCTGGTGCCGGGACGGAACAGAAGGGACAAACCTCTGCCCGCGCGGCCCTTCCCCCCAGAGCAGAGATCGAGGGAGCCAACAGTGCCCAGGAATGAGGACCACAAAGACCACGCCCAGGTGCTAGAAAGAGAGGGGCAGCGCGGGGACCCCGAGGATGAGCCGTCCTCCGTGCTGCCGTGGGGCAAGCGCCAGGGCGTCTCCAGCACATCACCGGCCGGGGCACGAGGGCAGCAGCGGCCGTTGGCTGGAGCAAAGACCTTGGCTGAGGTTCCTGAGTCCCCCAGGCCCCCAGCAGTGTGTGCGCGTGGAGGGTGCCGTGGCAAGGCCAGGGCGGGAGGGGGCCCCGGCGTCCCCCACCTCACCCCTGCAGCCCTCAGCCTCGGGGCACTGCCCGGCTCCTCCTGCTTCGCCACACTTGACCCTACTGTTCCCCTCCTTCCTCTCCTCCCACACCCTCCCTCCTCCTGGCCCCCAACCCAGATCTGCCGCCATCAGCCGGGGCGGGGCGTCAGGGGCTGGAGGCAATGGCCAAAGGGCTCTGGTCCTTCTCAGCCACAGGGGTAAAGTGAGAGGACAGTTCCCATCTCCCGGGGCTGTCAGGAGAGCCACTGATCGCTAGCACGCCACGGATGTCAGCTACGGGGGTGCGGTCCCGGGTGCGGCTCCGCCAGGCCTGGGGAACCCCACCTCGGGAACCCCACCTCATCCGCCCTCGGAAACCTCACCCACTCCGAGCTCCCCGACAGCAGGGCCCTTCAGCCCCGTCTCTGCACCCACAGTGCGCGGCACGGGAGTGAGTGCACGCGTGCACGCATGCGCAGCTCGGGCTGTGGCGGGGTGGGCCGGCTGCAGAGCTCTTGTTCGCGGAGCTCCCGAGAAACACTCCCAGAAATGGAGGAGACCCAGAACCCTCTGCCGCCCCTGCCTCGCCCCCCACCCTTGCAGGACTTGTCAGGATGAACCGTGAAGCACCGAAGGAGCCCCAGGGGACCCTTGACTGGTCCCAGCACCTCCCTCAGCACCACGGCGTCCTCGTCCGTCATCCTGGAAGATGGCTGAAGAATGAACACATCAAGATGGCTGTCACAACGTTGTAAAATGTTGCAGGAACTGAAAACCACCAGTAATTTCTGTTCAAACAGACAAGGCTGTCTTCTCAAACCTGGGCGATGGAAGCGCCTGGCTCGCCTCGAGCCTCCCCCGCGCCCCCGCCCTCGCACGCTCGGGTGTCTAACTCTCTCACTCTTGCTCTCTCCTGCACGCTTTGATGCCTTGTTAATCTCCTGGTCACGTTCCAAAGACACCCAGTCCAAAGCCCTTGATCTAGAATTGAGTGTACTCCGCCTGGCCAACATCACAAAGTAATCGCAATGTCACGGCATGGATCATCTCTCAAAAAAAAAAACCCAAAAAACCGAACTATTCTCTAAATGGGCTTGACCCGGATGGATATTTTGGAACTGGGTAGACACAGGTTCAGGGACTAAGTGGACCTGCCGCAAAACCCCTCAGGAGTGCAAACCGGAAAAGAAAATCCAAAGACCAAACAAAGGTTAATTTCGTAATTGCCCAGAGGCACTGGCAATTTCCATAAGTACGGGCTGGTGGAAACAGCAGCCCGCCTTTGGTCCTTTGACCCAGTGCCCCTTTGGGGAAAGAAGAACTTGCAGACTCAACATGGGCCCCCTTTGGTGGCCTGAGATGGACCGGGCAGCTGAGACGGGGGCCGGGCAGTGGGATGCCCACCCTAAGCTGCCATCAGCCCCCGCTTCTGAAACTCCAGAGACCTCTGAGGCTGGAGGGGGCTCCTCCCCCCTCCCCAGGGGTCCAGCTCAGCCAGCTTGACTCTGCAGTTGGTGGACAGTCAGCTGCTGCTGGGACACGTCTGGAGATGGTGAGCTCACTACCTCTCGAGGTTCCCAGAAGGGGGATTGGAAAGACTCGGGGCAATTACGCTCCATTGGCTGGCGAATCTTCACTCCTCGGGGCTTGGCTCCTCTGCCTCTCAGCTGGGTGAGACCCAGGGGAGACTTATCCTCTGCCTCCAAGCGCCTCACTCACTCCATCCGGATGGATGTGTGACCGTCCTGGGTGCGCGGCTGTGACCGGAAGGTCGAGACCTCTGCAGTCACGAGCATTGTTAGTTCCTATGCGTCAGGTCGGTGACTGCACACTAAACGCACACACTTCTGCAGAGCCCTCGAGAGAAACGGGCGTTGGGCGTCACGGCCCCTCCCCTGCAACCTATCCACCCCGGCCCCCAGACACGGTGGGTATGAAGGTCCTATCCTTACAGCACAGGGCCCACCTTACAAAAGCCCCGTCTGCCCTCAATGGAAAATGAACCCTTGTACACTGCCACCCCTGTTCCAATGTGTTGGGGCTTTTCAACGAACTCGGCATCTGTTGGACTTGAGTTATACCCGCGGGGCTCTGTGCCCGGGGGAGATGCCGGCGCGGGGGGCGTCGTGGCCGCCATGCACTGAAGTTGCCGTGCACCCGAAAGCATATGGAAACGGAAGGAGCACCAGCGAGGTGGCGCCGAGCCGTGTCTCCCGCCCGCGGGACCGCTTCTGGCCAACCTGACGGAGTTACGTGCAGCTCAGGCCCCCCCGTTTCGGCCGGCCTGCGTCAGGAGAAGTTGCTATTTAAAGGAACTGACAGCAGGTTGTTTCTATAGCGTCAGACCAGCGGCTCCTCACTGTCTCCCGTTTTTATTTTTTAGAAGTGGGTTTTTTGCTTAAACCCAGGTCACGGTTTGGTCACACGAAGAGTGAGTTTTGTGGGGACCATCGAGCGTCAACATCCAAGTGAAATCCATTCACGGCAGCCACCTTCTTCTGGTTGCCCATGTGACCGCCAGTAAGCCGCTTCCCGCCTCTGCCACCACCCGTACGGTGCGAGTAAGAAGTGTGTCTACTTTATGTGTTGTGGGGGGATATTCAGCCTGGATTGAGTAAAACGGGCTTGGATCGCATCATCACGGGCGCGGGGAGCCCGTCTCTGCAGAGCCTGGGAAACAAACCCGTGCTGCCCGAGGCCAGCCGCTCCAGACCCCCAGCTGGGAAATTCTGCTGCGTGTGAATGAGGAGCAGCCGTGGGCAGAGGCGGCAGGGCACCGGCGCTGGCTGGTGGAGAGGATTTGGCAGCGATGCTCCTTTTCAAATTCTTGGCACATGTTTGTCAGGATCTAAGCAATCCTGAAATTAAAAAAAAAAAAAAAAGTGGCTCAGTTGTCTAATGGGGATTTTGACGGAAAATGTCGATTTAAAGGATTCCTACACTGACTCCACGGACACTGATTGGCTGGCCGGTTTGCATCTCTCTCTCTCTCTCTCCCCCTCTCCTTATATGGAATTTCTATTAATGTTTCCATGTTTTTTCCTAGATTGGGAGCACATCGAAAATCTGGAAGGAGGGCATAAGGAGCACGTGTCTGGGATTCAGTCTACACCAGCTCTGGTCTGCTGCTTCTCAGCCCCAAATCTTCACCTGCAAAGTCATCTCACGGGATTGTTGAGAAGATTTAAATGAGACAATGCAGGCAACGTGTTTAGCCTTGTGTCTGGGACGCACTGAGCACTTGATGAGTGATGTTTATCTTGAAGTAAGTGCCTGGTGAAAGCAGGTACTGCGCACAGTTAATGAATCAAGCACTGCCTCTGATCCCTCAGGAAATGAGGCAGGTGACGTCCAATTATCCTGCTCGGAAGGGACCGAGACGCTCACAGGGCAGGCACCGGCTCTTCCCATCAGTTAAGAGGAATGAGGTACTTGCCCAGTTTGTTATAAGGAAACTCTCCAGGGTCAAAATGGCTTCAACAGCTTTGGGGAATTGGGCAGCGATCCTTCTTAGGGAGCCTGATGGGGGGAGGCAGGAGGCTGGACATTTGGAGTCTGTCTGTCTGCTTTGTAAGTACTCACCCCCTTGGTGCTGCGGTGTGGCTCTGAGTCGGCTGCTTACTTTTCTCCCCTCAGCCCATCTGTAAGATGGGAATGGACTCCAAGCAGGTCCCTTCACCCCCCTCTCTCTGTCCCCAGTATTCCCGTCTCTAGACAAGGTGTGAAGTCACAGGTTTCTCCTACCAAGATAGAGCATCTTACAAAGAACTTGAGAGTTGGAAAAGCAAACATTCATATTACGTTTTCAGTGTGCCAGGCACGGTCCTTAGCGCCTTCTGCATCCTTTCCTAATTTTAGGTCCAGACCCCTCTCAGCTCAGAGTCCCTGTGGCTTCAGCCTCCTCTTGAGTATCTGTCTGCAGGGACAGAGGTCACTCGCTGCCTCTCGGAGCACTCCCTTCAGGTGGAGGGACCTCATGTGAGGAAGGAAGCAGCCCGGTCTCTCCTGCTTCTGCGTGCAGCCATTGGTCCCAAATCTGTGCTTTGTGGTCCCAAGGCAGGAGCCTGCTCCCTTCCTCTGCAAATGCCCTGAGAGATCCAAGGGCAGCTACCAGGCCCCAGAGCGGGACTGGCACGGTCCTTTCTCCCTAGCTTGGTGGTTGCTCAACATGAGAACGGAAACAGACCATGATAAAGGTCAGAGTTTACTGAGCACCCATCCTGTGCCAGGCCCCTGGACCAGGTTTAACTGCATTCCCAGACCAACCTCGCAGGCACCGCTATGGCCCCTTTCACAGGTGAGAACCAGAGACTCCCCGAGTAAGGAACTCGCCCCAACGTCGCACTGTTGATGAGCAGCAGCAGCTTCAGCCCGACTCCCAATCCCAGAAAGCGGGCGTGGAGCAGCGGGAGCTCGGCGGGGACGCCGGCGGGGGCGGGGTGCCCCCAGGCCGGCGGGAGGTCCTACGGCCTGGACCCGAAGCGGACGAGCGGTCAGCACCAGGGACAGCTCCCGAACCGCTTCCCCGCAGACC
>NC_043712.1:2005645-2023372 GCF_006229205.1 Suricata suricatta | reverse complement strand
GCCTGGGCGGGAGCGGCCGCCGCTAGCTGCGCTCTGCCCGGGACGGACGCCGGACCGCCCCGTCACGTGCGCCCAAGTCCTCGGCCGGCCGGGGCAGCGCCGTTCCCATGGTTCAAGGTAAGGACCGAGCGGGTCGAGCGGCCGCGGGGCGAGGGGGCCCAAGACGCAGAGGACGCAGGCGGGGAAGCCCCGGCTCAGTGCCCACGAAGGCTGGGGCGCCCGCTGCAGCCTGCTGGGCAGTAGGGAGCCAGGTCCCTGCCCCACGCAGCTGCCGGGCCACACCACCCGTCCCATCGCCATCTGCCCTGGAAGTGCGCCCCTGGGGAGGAGGCTGTGGACTGTGAACAGAGACTCCCGTGGGCAGCGAGAGAGGGAGGGAGGCAGGGGACCCACGGTGCCAAGGGACGCCTGGTCTCTTTCTTGGCCTGGGATTGAAGGAAATCGGGCAGAAAAGTTTCCGAGAGGAGCCTGGCCTCCGTTCTCTGTGGTGCCAGGAGCTGAGACGTTTCACTGACTTAGACTTGCCTTGGACCAGACGCGGAGCTCGGCACCCGACCTGTGTAGTCATCCATCCAACTCACCCACACCCGTCAGAGAGGGGCACTGGCCCTGTTTGACAGATGAGGAAACTGAGGCTTGGGGAAGTTTTGGTCACTTGGCCAAGGTCACGCAGCCAGTAAGTGGGAGAGCCGACCTCAAACACCCCATCCTCTGTCATGGCCACCAGCCTTACACCCACCTTCGTCTGTTTGAAATCTCAGCTTAAATGGGCTGGAGAAGCCAGTCCAGTGCCTGACATTTGGGTTTTCATAGCCAGGAATAAAAAGACTCTCCAAACACCAAAAACCAGGAGAGACCCCCTGGCCACCCTCCCGGCCCTGCCACCTCCCCCACCCGGTGTCCTGTGCTCTCAAGGCCGAGGACCATGTGGGCACTGATAGCCTGCCAGCGCGCACCTCATCGCAGCCCCCAACACTCTGTGACAACAGTCTCAAGGGTCAAGTGCATTGACCCTTCTCAAGGATAAGAGGGTGTCCAGGCCTTAGCCCCGGCCGGCCCTCCTTTCGCGTTCCTCGGGAAGCTGGAGCTCAGGACCGCAGAGGGGACGACCTGCCGGCCTGCCCCCAGCGCTCCCCTCGGCTCGGGCCGGGCCAGGCTCCTGGGGGAGCCTTCCAGGTGCCGTGAGAACTTCCAACCCCCGAAAGTTCAGACTTGCTAGGACAGCATCCACCCCCGCCTCCGGTGGCTCCTGGAACGGAGCCTAGCCGTCCAGAGATCTCTCCTCACCCAAGCAGGTGGTGTGAGCGCTTCCTGGGCCGGGGGAGGGCTGGACTTTAATTGTCTGTACACTGACCGGAAGCTTTCGGAAGAGCTTGGGTGCTGGGACCTGGGCACAGACCCATCTCCCTCCTGAGGCTGAGGCTCAGGCAAGGTTTTGTTCATTTTTTCATTTGGCAGCGGCTGTTGGGCACCTGCCTGATGGGCTGGAAAGAAAACCAGGGTGAGCCTTGTGCCCTGGATCCTCCTGACGTCTGGTCTCCCTTCCAGCCGAGTTTCCGGAGGGGCTGGCTGGTCCCGACGCACTTGGCAAGCTTGGCATCGGTCTCCTGAAGTGTTTGGGGGTGTCTGGGAGGGACCCGTGGGCTCTCCTGGCCACACTGCCTTTGGGGCGCATGGGGATGGACGTGGGCAGCTCTGGGGAGCATCGCTGGTCTTTCTGGAGCTCTCTGGCACTCTCTGCTGAGAGCACTGGCTACAGAGATGTCCCAGCTTCTCCACCCTGGCCGCTCCAGAGTCCACCCCGGAGCCCTTCCCAGCCTCCGAGGCTTCGAGCTTCCAGACACGCATGGCTTACCCCTGCACAGTCATCCAACATGAGTCAGGGCCTCCGGGAAAGGTGGGCACAGCTGGGGGGGGGGGCAAGACTCATCTGCCCGCTTCTGTCCACCTTCAGGGTGACCTTGGGCAAGTCATTCTCCCTCCCTAGACCTCAGTCTCTCATCTGTGAAATGGTGGGCCGTGACCGCACTCTTCAGCTAAGCCCCAAAGTGAGCGTGTAAGGCTGGGAGCAGGTGCAGTATTGAGGGAGTGCAGAGGAAGTCGGAAATCTCAGGGCAAACCTGAGCGCAAGCCCTCCCCCACCCCGACTCAAGTGACC
Organism: Suricata suricatta; assembly: GCF_006229205.1. Classification (NCBI taxonomy): domain Eukaryota; kingdom Metazoa; phylum Chordata; class Mammalia; order Carnivora; family Herpestidae; genus Suricata; species Suricata suricatta. Next base: position 2,021,214 of record NC_043712.1, on the reverse strand, counting down.
CTCCAGCGTTGCATGTGTGGGGCTGGCTTAAATCACAGACTCCCGGGCTGGTTCTGGGGGAGCAGCATGGCCCGGCCGGCCCCGGAGGCTCCACAGCAGGGACCCAGTCCCGCAGAGGCCCCTGGCTCCTGGGATCCGCTCCACAGAGTGATGGCCGTGACATCCAGCGCTCAGAGGGGTGCGGGAGCAGGTGGGGCTGCGGGAGAGAGTTACCACGTCTCTGCAAATTGCATCTGAGTCCGAGCAGAAGGCAAGTCCCGGCGGCAGCAGAGCCCTGGCCCCGTCCTCCGGGCGGCTCCGGGCCCTGCCACTCTCTGCCAAGTAGCAGGTCTGTGTGTGTCCATCAGGAAGAGACAGCTTGTGTGGCAGAGAGCATGGATCCTGGGCTACTGTGGGCAAATCACTCCGCCTCCCCGTGTGCAAAACTGAGGTGCTCCTGCCTTCCCCGCTGTGCGCTGGGTGGCAGCTGCCAAGCTGGGCCCGCCCGAGGCGGGGCGCCCCCAGTCTACGCCCAGCTCCCCTCCCCTCCAAGGCCGGGACGCCCAGTGGCGTCTCAGCGGCTTTGCTCTCCCCCGGCACTGGCTTTCCTTGCAGCGTCTCGGTCCCTTTGGATTTGCTCCAGAGGGGCCTGGACCAGCCTGGCCTCCCCGGCGCCGCCTGTCCTTGCGCTGCCGAGCACGGAGGGCTCCTGGGGTGGGCACCCCTGCTTCTCGTCGCAGAGCTCTCTGTTCCCTTTGGAATCAGGTCCCCTCCCTGAACAGGCTGGAGCTGGCGAGCCCTCCCCCAGGCGTGGCCCTGCCCCACCCCCGGCTGGGGCTGAGGACGGAGGGCGCTGCGGGGAGGTTTCTCGGGGGACCGGCCGCCTTGACCCAGGTCCGAGTCCAGCTTGCTGCTTCCGGGCCATGGGATCTGCTGGGCTGTGAGATGGAGACCGTGGCCTCTACTTCCCTGGGGCTCTGAAGGGGGGCAGCTAGGGGAGGTTAGGCCAGGCAGGCTTGGAAGCCCCTGCTCTGGGGGTGGGTTTCTCCAGGGGTCCCCAGAAACCACAGACGTCGGGAGCCTGGGAGGGACAGGGCCGGATGTAGCTTTAGAGAATGTTCTCGGGCTGCAGTGCGAGGGGCTACGTGGAGAGGGTGAGGCTGGCGGCAGGGAGGCTCCGGAGGAGGCCACGGCATCCGGCCAGAAGGGAACCGATGGAGGCCTGGACCCGGGGAGTGAGAAGTGGGCGTGAACGACCACCCAGCGGCAGCGGGGGCACGGAGAGGCCGGGGACTGAACACCTACCTGTCCCGGAGCTCTGCCGCACACGGGCCGGGCCGGGGCCCCGGGCAGGGCTGGACAGGCAGGACGGGCCGCGCGTGAGTGGTGAGGAGGCTGCCCCGGGGGCTGCGAGGAAGATTTTCTGTTCCAGCAGCAGCACAGCGACCCCCTCCCCAGCTGGGTGCTCCTGCCTGTCCCCCGCACACAGTCCGGGGCCACCCGGCGGTTGCCATGGGACAGGACCCCGGCCTCACCTGGACAGTCACCTGTACCCCTGTGCTCAGCTTCCCTAGGTGGCAGAGACGGGAGAAGCCTGGGCCCATCGAGAGAGGCCCACGTGGAGGCCAGCCAGGTCCCCAGGGCTGCGACCTCCTTTGTCACATTGCCTGGTCGCTGAGTGCAGGCTGTTGGTGCTGACCAGAGCCGTGTTTCTGTCGGTGCTGAGTGTCCCTGGGGAAGTGACTTGGCCTCTCTGGGCCTTGGGTTCTTCAGTGTTCATGTTCACGTCCATCTCACAGGGCATGCTAGACTGCGTCTCGGCTGGCTCACCGGGGAGGGGGCTCCGGGCCCTGCGGAGCGTAACAGAAACCTCTTCCTGGCCAGCTGCACCCCAAGGACGGCCCCCATGGGTGCCCGTTTCCTGGCCCAGCCACAGAGCGGCCTCACGGCAGACTGGCCTTGGGGCCACCCTGGCTCCCTGACCGCCTCCTGCATCTGGGTCCGTCCCGGCCAGCTCCGCAGTGTCCGCCTGCGGCAGAGGTGAGCCTTGGGCGCTCGCGGGCTGGCCCTGGCCGGTGGGGCCCTCTGGCGGCTGGGACCCCTGGACAGCAGCCCTCCCTCATTTATTATTAGTATTATTTCGTATTTCCTGTCACCTGCGGTACGTGGCTGTGCGTTGCGTCCCAGCTTGCCCTTGGAGCTGTGCTCCCCCCGTGGGTCGCAGCGGCCTGGCGTCCCTGCGCACTTGCAGGGAGCACGGTCTCAGACCCCCTCCGGACCTCCTGGTGTAACAGGCTCCCTGGGTGGTCCCCGTGCTCAGTGAAGTTGGAGACACGCTGTTCTCGAAAACGTTCTGTTCACCGAGACGGGAGACCGACTCCGGAGGGGGGGCGGGGGGGAGCCGTCACAGGTGACTGTCTCCTTCGTGCTTACGTTTGTAGCTAAGATATAATAAAGGTTGATACATTAAAGGGACCTTTAAGTGAAGTAAGTGTGTGCCGGCTCTCACAGACAAGTCAGGCCATGCCTGTTTGCTTGTTTGTTTTTCACAAAATACAAGCCCAGGGCCTCCCGCTGTGACCACCCCAGGCCGGCCTGGGATCCATCACCCAGGGGCTGTCCTCGGGCTTGCGTTCCTCCCGGTCCCTCTGTCCGCAGGAGGGCCCTCTCCCCGGGCCAGCAGGCGCTTTCTCCTCTGTTTACCTGGCCCCGCATTAGTGAGCAGGTGTGTAGGTGAGCCTGGGTTTGGGGTTGTGTTGCGTCGTTTTATTGATTTGCTCACTGGTGTGATCCCAACAGGGAAGGATCTCAGTAGGTGTGGGGGGACCTAGGGGATGCACCCCTGTGACCAGAATGAGAGAGCTGGGCAGAGGCACCTCCCGATGGGTTGTGACTCGGGCGTGAGGAAGGCACGGCATGGGTCAGAGCAGTCTGGGAGGGCTTCCTGGAGGCGGGACTGGGCTAAGCCCTGAAGGAGGAGCATGGAGGGGGGGGGCAAGTGCGGCGGGGCAGCTGGGGCATGTCTGCCCTCACCGGGATGCAAGACACCTGTCTGTTGACTTTGGTGACCCCCAGAAGATACCTGACTCTGTCCAGTAATCAACGCCCTATAAGGTGGAGGGGGCGGGCAGCTGGCCACTTCCTGGTGATCTCATTGGCCTGGAGCCTCAAATCTGTTGTGACTGAGATCGACTTTCATCCTCTGGTCTCTCTGCCAGGCTCAAAAAGGCTCCCTGCCGCCCCAGTGCAGACAAGTGAGGGGCCGGAGGCAGGGACCCCGGCCAACTCCAGGCACGGCAGGCTCTTGCGCCTAGGGCCGCTTCAGCTTCTTTACCAGGCTGCTGGGAGTGGGAGCCGGGGCTGCTCGGAGCCCCGGGGCGTGCGCCCCAGGGCGTGGGAGGAGGCTGGGAAGCGTCACTAGTGTCCCTGACACTTGTCAGAGGCCTCACCTCGCCCTGTCTGAATGTCACATTTACTCCCCGTTTTCCCAACCCTTTGCCCGCTGTTGGCAAACGCACGCACTCGATGCCTTCGGGAACCTTCCTCCCGCAAAGATGCTCATTTTTCAGAGTCCAAGGCAAGCGCCTGGTCCAGAAGACTTTCTCTGCAGGGCACCCGCCCCCTCCCCCTGCTCCCAGGAGCCGCAGACCCAGCTGGCTTGGGGAAGGGCCCACATGTCTCTTGCTGGCAGGGGCTCCCCTCCCAACATTGCGAAACCAGCAGCGGCTTTAGAGACGGCTGATTCCAGGATACGATGGTCCAATTTTGGTTCAAAGGAGGACAGTGGGAACAAAAGTCTAATATTTCGCAGAAAAAGGCCCAGCAGCTTCTTTGTAACATCATCAAATTGCGAACTTCTGGTATTTACCTGTGTTTAGAGTTTGTTTGGTTGAAACACTCGTTATACAGAAGGCTCCTGGCTCCGTGCGACCCCATTTACAAAATTAAAAATACAGTCAGCTTTAATTTTACCTTCCTGGAGCTTCCCACACGAGAGTTCCCGCTAATTACTAAACAGATTTCTGTTTCCAAAGGACAATTTTTGTTTTGCAATGCAGCGTCCCGAATAATCACTTTTGGGGTAGATTTTATTGCCACGGGGCTGTCTCGTTTTTCAGTGTCCACGCTCTTCTCTCTGGGATTATCCCCACCGTCGACCAAGAGACCTGAGGGCAAGGGGGAGGCGTGGGGCAGGGCAGGAGTCCGGCACGGCTGCAGAAATCTGCAGCCCCCCAGCTGGTGAGCTTGGATGCACTGGGTAAGCCTCTCTGTGCCCTACTCTCCGGTCCGAAGAAACGAGACGGCCGTGCCCCTCCTGCAGGGTGGTGGTGATGGATCTTCACACGACAGAGGGAGGCTGGTCGAGGTTCTGGGGTCTCGGCCTGCTGAGTGGCACCCGTGATGGAACTCAGCTCCCTGTTGTCTGGGCAGCTGGGGGTCGGTGCCCTGCTTCGGCCCCGTCCCGGCTGAGCATGACCCCCCGCTGCGTGCCGCAGACCCTGCTAAGCCCCCAGCCTCCTCCCTGGCCTGCCACCCCCACCGGCCTCGGGCATGTTGGCTTACTCCCCACTCAGGAACGTGCCCAGAACCTTCCTTCCTGGGGGCAGGCCTGCCTCCGCCCCTCTCTGCCCGGAATGCAGGTCTCAGTGTCCACGGGGTGCTTCCGGAAGGCGTCCCTGACCCCACGTCACCTCCCGGGAGGTCAGTCTCGTGACACACCCTTGGGCCCACCGTGACGCTGGCTCTGTGGGTCTGGGTCGGCACACAGGACGCGGCGCCCCCTTGAGGAGCGCACCAGTGGTGACCCCAGCAGTGAGCCCCGTGCCAGGCGCGGCCTGACAGTTACCTACGTGGTGGCCAGAAGCTGTCCCGCCACCAGACACCCCCACCTCGCCTGCCCCAGTCCTCTGCCTGGCCTCTCCCTGGCCTCTCCCTTCCCCCATGTTCAGAGCCACAAGTGACATCCATTTTCCCATTAGGATTTCCCCTCCAAACACTTGGAACCTCCTCTGGGAGGAAGGATTCAGAATGTTCCAGAAACGAGAAGTAAGCCAGTGTGGCCAGAGTGCGGCCGGTGGCGGAATGGTTTGGGGGTGAGCAGGGTCTGCTCCGTGCGGCCCCGGGAACTCCTCCGCCAGGCAGGGTGGGGAGTGGGGGCGGGGGAGGCTGTGGGTCACCCCGGGTCCGGCCTCAGCTCCCGGGCAGGCCTCCAGGCTTACGGCTGCCATTCTTCATTGACGACAACTACCAGGTTTTATAAATCGTTTAATCTGCAAGACGGGCCCTTTCAACAACACGCCTACACTCACTTAAAAATGGCTGAGCACAATCTTCTTAAAAAGGAAAGTTGATGTGAAACAAATCTCTTTGCTGAGGCCTGGGCCACCAAGGGCTGCTTGGGGCGCAGGGTTGCCCCCAGAAGTCGGTAAAGGAGTCACGGCAGCCGCCGCCGTGCTGGCAGAGCCTGGCGGCGCGAGGCAGGACCAGGGGGAGGGACCACGGTGCCCTCAAGCCCGTGAACTGCGCCGGATGAACCAAGAAATGGGTGTGGGTGGGGGTGGGGGCTGGCAAGGTTCACAGCCGTCCTTTGTTGAGGCCTCTGCCCCCAGGACGGTGTGCCTGTGCACAGGCAGGTGGGGCCGCCTGGGGGTCCCCTGGCTTATCCTTGGAGAGAACTTGGGGTGACCCCCCCAGGGAGAAGCGAAGCCTGGAATGTGGCCAGGAGCCAAGGGGGTCCCGCCCTCCTCCGTCCCCTGAGGGTGTGTGTCCCCGGCACTCAGGTTGACTGTCTCTGATGAACCCCGATTTCAAGAGGGAAAGAAAGTCCTGTTGTTCTCGGAGCAGGTGATTAGACCAGGAAACATCCAAAGTCCCTTCCCAGTCTGAGGGGGAAAGTGGGCGGCTCTTGTTCAGATAGTCTTTTTTTTTAAATGTTTTTATTTATTTTTGAGAGAGAGGGAGACAGTGCAAGCAGGGCAGGGTCAGAGAGAGAGGGAGACACAGAATCTGAAGCAGGCTCCAGGCTTTGAGCTGTCAGCACATGAGATCATGACCTGGGCCGCAGCCGGACGCTTAACCGACTGAGCCCCCCAGGCCCCCCACTGAGCCCCCCAGGCACCCCACTGAGCCCCGCAGGAGCCCCTTGCTCAGATATTCTGATTCTCTGAGACTCTGAGCCGTGTGGCTCTGAGTTCCTGGGAGTCCACCATTCCACCACCGTGTCCCTGACCCTCCTCCCAGGCTCCCTGCCGCCAGCCCTCTGGTTCCGCGCTCCAGACCCTGCCTGGAGCCCCAGGGCAGAGATGACCTTAGACAAAGGCAGGGGTCTGGGGGCTTCCAGGTGGTGCCGAGTCCCCTGGGGGCGTCTGAACTCAATGGGGAGTGGAGGACAAAGGTGGCAGCCCCCTGCCCAAGCCCCTGGCTGCTGGACCCGCCGCTGGCCCCTCTGCAACCCGCCGTCTGCTCAGCTCGCCTTGGCCTGGACTCACCTGCTCTTCATCATCGGCACCACACACACACGCACACGGGCGCACATGCGGCATCCACGCCCACGCCACACGCACAGACACACACAGGCACACGTTTATTAAGAAATCGCTGAGAATCGCAGTTCAGGACGTGTGAGCTCCGGCAAAACCGTAAGTTTCCCTAATTGCGATTCTCTGCTATTCCCAAATAAACCCATTTTGCTGGTGAAATAACTGGCTATATTTAAGGCTAACAACACACACATACACACACGTACAAAACACACGCACATGCACGCCTACACAAACGCGCGCGCACAGCTCCGGGGCGAGCAGGCGCTGCCTGGATACGGCGGGCGAGGCTGGCAGGCGCCCCGCCGGCCGCGCTGGGCCCTCCTGGCCAGGCGGGATGTGCAGGGAGCCTGAAGCGGTGACACGGGAGGGAGTCCTGGAGCGGATGGGTCAGGCAGCAGCCCAGCTGGTCACGTCACCCACCCACTTTCCTGGGTGACCTCGGCCCATGGGTGAATAAGCATGGGGTCCTGTCTTCCTAACCCAGGGGCCTCTCTCTGGGGAGATGCCGCCTGGCCTGGAAACTCCAACCGCAGGGAGCTGTCCCGACACAAGCGGTCTATTCCAAGTGGCCACGGGAGCCGGTCCCGGGAGCGCAGGGAGACAGCTGCCATTTCTCCCTTCCTCCCTCCCTCCAGCCCAGCGGCCAGGCGCCTGGGTCCCGGGCAGAAGTCGGCCAAGCGCCCTGATGTGTCAGGGTAAGGAGGGCCCGCCTCCGTACCGCCGTGCCCGCGGCTCACAGCTGTAGCCATGGAAACTGCCGTAACCTTGCGAACAGCTCAAACATACGCATATATTTGGTTTGTTGTTTTTTAAAAACATACACGGATTTCTTTTTTGCCTTTTATGCTCCAGTGGGGATAGGCGGGGTCAATACAAGGTTCAAGGCGGTGGAAACAGAAAGTGCCTTGCACCTCCCACCCCGTGCTCGCTCTGCAAGGCTCAGGTCCAGGAAGCTGGGGTCCCCCGTAGGGAGAGCCCCCCAAACGGCCACTGCTCCCTCCACCGAGGCCTCCCCCAAAACAAGGCAGGGTCCACACAAGCCCCTTCTCACACGACTCCCCAACCCGTGCTCAGAGGGGGCCGCCGGAGCCCCAGACCCAATGAGAAGAATCTTCCGGAAATAGGCCCAAGCAGCATGCTGTGGCGAGAGGCCGAGCTGGGGCCCTGCCCTCCGGGAAGAGGGGACGGGACTAATGCCGCTCCGCGTGTCAGGTTAATTTCGGGAAGAGTTTTGCTGGATAGAAAACTCCAGGTTGGTGTTTCCCTACCGTGAGCCGGGGGCTGGCTGTCTCCTGCGTGGCCGCCGCAGAGCCGACGCCTACCTGTTCCTCACGTGCCTTCCCTCCGTCTTCGAGGGTCACCTATCGCTGGCCTCAGACGGCTTGCGTCCCGCGACCTGGCCGCCCTCGTGTTTCTTGGGTCTCGGGCTGTGGAGGGACTGGGGTCCGAGTCCCCACCGGCACCTCTTCTCCCGGGTCACCTGTCCGCGCCCGCCGTCCCTCCGGGGCTCCGACCCTGTGTCCGGGGCGCCGCTTGCTGGGTCACGGGGGCTGCTTCCGCCCTTCTTCCGCAGCGTCGGCTCCATGTGCTCCCAGCGGCGTGTGTCTCCCCTGGGAGGGAGGCTGTTCCATCTGGAAGCTCGGCTCTCTAACACCATCCGCGTCCCTGCTTAGCGCGCCCGGCTTCTCCTCCGCGTCCTCACCTCGGGGGCGACCGCTGCCCCAACAATTTTGACGTCCTCACCTCCTAATTCTAGCGTCTGTGCCGTCTCCGGGTTAGTTTTGAGGACTGATTTTTCAGGCTCCCTTGCAGCCTTGAGACTGATTTTGAGGGCTCCCTTGCAGCCCAGGTAGCTTTCCGGTGGCGGACGCCAGAGCCTGCGCGGCCCGCCGGGTGGGGAGCCGCACCCCTGCCGGGTGGGGAGCCACCCCCCCCCCCCCCCGCCCGTGCGGACTTGGGAGCTCTGTTCCGGGGCTGGAAAGGCTTTGACGCGCTCAGCTCCAGCTTTTAGTCTGTCAGGCAGGACCGGAGCGGCACCCCGTCCCAGCGCCTCTGAGTCCTGCGCCCAGTGCTCCATGAGCCGCCGCAGGCCGGAGCGGGCTGTCTTCCTGGGCCAGCGAGGGCGCCCTGCAGCGCTCTCCGGCATCCTTTCAAACGGTTCTCTCTCAATCTCAGGCAGGCTGGATGCAATCCAAAGGTGAGGACGACTGATCTAGGAGGCATTTCAGGAAGGAAAGGGCATGGAGCTGCGGCGGAAGGCAAGCGGGAATGCTCCGCGAAGGCTGTTCAAGAGCAGACAGACCCTGCGGTGCAGCCTGGTCTCTGCCAACCCCGTGCCGCTCCCCCCCGCCGCCCCTGCGCCCCAGCTCCTGGAGGCCACTTCGCTCTGCCTGCCGCTGGGCCTTTGCACTTGATGTTTCAAAGGCGGGAACCCAGAGCACACACCAGGTTGCAATAGCTTAATAAATATTTGCTGTTGGATTGTTGATAAATGATAAACGCACTCTGCCAAGTGCAGAGTACGGACAGTGAGTGCTACCGGATCCCAGAAGAGGAAGCTGGAGGGCAGGAAAGGCTTGCTCAAGGCACGTGCCGACCAGTAATAGCCAGGGGCTTTAATAAGCACAACTGGAAGGGAGTTCAAGGCCCATGGAATGGCACCAGCAAAGGCTCAGAGGCACGGCCACGCATCCTGTGGTCGGGAGGCCCTGGGAACAGGTTGACAAAGCACGGCAGCAATCGAAAATGCAGAGCGGAGGAAGTAGACCAGGGACAAACCCAGAGGGCCAGGGACACGCAGATGTTCAGGGCCTAGACCCAGAGAGTCACACTTGGGCCTGAGTTCCGGGGAGTTCTTGGCTCTGGTGAGGGGGTCTGCAAAGGGGACCTGGGGCTCCGAATGTGCAGACATGAGACACGGACAGGAAAATGATCACCGCCTGCATGCAGGGCCTCGCTTTGTTAAAAATTAATCAGAATAATGAGTGTTAGTGTACTCTTGGGAATGCCCCCTTGTCTACTCCTCCCCTAGGGGCTCCCCCAGAGCAACCCGGGCCAGGAGCTGTGACGGGCCAGGCCCCAGAGCTCACAGCCCAAGAGGAGAGAAGTCACGGGCTTCTGGACGGAAATGCAAAGGAGAGGAGGCCAGTGGGGGCCCCGTGGAGGCCACCGGCACCTCCAGAGCACGGGCGGGGGGCTCTGGGTCTGCCCGGCAGTCCTGCTCTCTGAGGGCCGGGAGGAGGCAGGGGTCCCAGCCCCACTGACTTCCATGTCCTCAGGGCAGCACGGCCCTTGGCACACTGCCGACCCTCACCGGGGCCCATGGTAAAGAGGGGAGAGGAGGCTGGAATCATCAGGCGCCCTGGTGGGGGCGCAGATGTCATCAGCCCTGGTGGCCCAGCTGAGATGGGGAGGGTGGCCCAGGGGCGTGACAAAGTGGCTGACTCGAGGCTACGGAGCCCCGCAGGAGCTGACGGGTGGGATCGGAGCCACGTTGGCTGCAAGGAGGGAAGCGCGGCAGACGCGGGGCCTCGCCTGACTGCGGGACTGGGTCTTGTCGCCGTGGGGTGTCTGCACCCCTGCTCCTGGACCAGTGGGGCTACGGGTGAAGCCTTAATCGGGCCACTCGTGTGGTGCTCCCAGGCCCAGCCGGCCTGGTCCCTGCGAAATAGGTAGGATTCAAAAGTGCAAAACAAAGGCCTGGCTCCTGGGCCCGCCCCCGAGGCCCTGGGGTTTGGCCTGGGTGATGGGCTGCCCCGGTGTCCCAATCAGTGGGTGTGGGGGGACCCAGATTCTGCATGTCGCCGGCTCCCCAGGTGACACTGTCACAGGCCCGGAGCAGGCTCAGGAAACGATTGTCTGCTGGGCGGCCGGGTGGTGCTGAGGAGGCCAGAGGCAGGCCCTGGGGGTGGGGACGGAGGTTCTGTGTTCCACAGGAGCTGGGCTGTGTCTGTCACCTCCTTCGGAAGCCTGCCCGACTGCCGCGCTGACCCTCTGCCCCGAATGCCCCGCACACACCGCCTCTGTTCCCCGAGCCAGGGGACGGGTGGCCGGGTCCCCACGCCGGCCCCTTCCCGGGCCCTGGGAATCGGATCTAGCACAAGACTGGCTGTCCGTGGTGGGCTGGGCGCTTGTCCAAGCCCGGAAGAGGCCAGAGGCAGCCAGCATTTCTGAAAAATACCCTCCTTCCCCGGCCCTCCCCGGCCCGGGTCTGCCCCTCCCCGGCTCTGCGCCCTCGGGCAGCTCACCTCATCTCCACCAGCCCCTGCCTTCTCATCTGCGAAACTGGTTACTAATTCCACGCCTGAGGCCGATGATCAGGCTTCGATGGGGTGGCCCGCGTGTTCTCCCTGAGCACCCCGAGGCCAGGCGTCACCGGCACCTCCACAGGTGCGCGAACCGGGACTCTCCCCGAGCAGAGGGCTTCCCTCTGCCGCACCCCTGGAGCGGGAAGGGGCAGAAGCGGATGTGGTCAGGGTCTCCTCAGTCTCCCTCCTCCCCCTGCCCTTTCCAAAGGGCCCCTCCACAGCTGGCTTGGTCTTCCCCCCAGAAACACCTCTACGGCTCCCAAGTCTCCCCTCCCCCCGCCCTCCCCCAGTGTCAGGCTCTGCCTTGGCAGGTGACTCAGTCCACAGGCGCAGACAGAGCTCTTGCCGTCTGCCAGGGCCTATGCGTCAAGGTGAGGCTCTGCCGGGCCCCTCGTGGGGCTCGAGGTCGTTGGGAAGGCCGGCAGGAAGGCAGCCCGCCATGACGCTGCAGGTTGTGGAGGAGACGGGCCAGGCCCACGGAGAGGGAGCAAAGGCTCCCTGCCCCGGGCCCTGAGACCCGTCCCAGAGGACCAGAAGGACTTAGCCCCCTGAGAAGCGGCAGGCCGTGGTCCCGGGGCGTCCCGAGTCTAGGGACCGTGGGATAAGGACAGACCTGAGACCAGCACAGACATCCAGGGCATACCCAGCGGCAGCACCCACCCCGAGCAGACACGGGTGGGCAGCGCTGGCCCAGCAGAGCGTGGACTTTATTCAGAGGACCTGGGGGGCATCTGGTCATCGTTCCCCGAATGTGGTTCCTGTCCCAGGAGCACCAGCGCACCCCAGGACCCCGTAGGCTGTGCGTATCCATAGCCCACCTGGGCCTCTGAGCAGAAACTCCTGGGGGAGCCCAGGGGCCCAGCGCCCCCACCCCCACCCCCAGGGATGCTGATGCAGCCCAGGTGAGAATCTCCGATCTGGTGGGACTGGCACTTGGGGGGTCCAGCCTGGCCCGGGCCGAAGTGCAGGCACACGAGGCACTGACGACACTGCAGTGTCCTCTCAGCCGGCTCACTGTCCCTGCACACACGGGTGGACAGGGCCAGGCCGGAGCTGTGCCTGCTGGGCACCCGTGCTAACCGAGTGCAAGGCTTCCGTGGAATGATGCAAGGGGTGAGGTGTGGGGGGCAGGGCCAGAACCAGGACACAGTGGCTGCTGGGAGCCATGGGCAGCGCCATCCTGGAGGGGTCAGGGAGAAGCAGAGAAAGGAGACCCTCTGGGGTGGGGGCCCCCGCAGAGCGCCGTGTTAGGCTGAGACTGTGAGGGGTCCACTGACCGTCTTTGGGGCCTCATCAAGCTCAGGATGCTGAGCCGGCGTGACGGGCAAAGGCCTGGCATCAGATCTTGACTGTGCCTCCTCCTCGTGCCCAGGCCTGACGCGCCTTCTCTGTGCCTCAGTTTCCCTGTCTTTGCATGAAGACGCTCACAGGGCCTGGGCTGAGTGTACCCATGAGGTTAAGTGAAATACCTCGGGCAGCGCCTTCCGCTCGGCGCTGGGACACAGTAAGTGCTTAATAAGCGAAGTCCGGTGGTGCCAGGGGACGCTGCCTGGCGCTCTGTCCCGCACTCCCAGCCTCTGCACGGCACTCAGGTCTTGGAAAGGAAGCTGAAAAGAAAAAGAAAAACTTTAAGTCCAGCAACAGAAAGGGTTTTGCAGACTTAACTTCTACCTAGTGTTATTTTTAAGGGAGAGAAAAAACCAGCACTGACTACGGCTGAGCTGCCCCCCCATTTCCTGACACGGATCGGGACACCCCAGCCTCACAAAGCTCTTGAAGGTGCCCCTTACCTGCTTTGCTCCCGACCAGGGCCCCTCACTGGCCCGGCCACGACTCTGTGCCTGCCGCAGCCCCTGGGGGGCAGGCAGGTGCGGGAGGCGAGAGCCACAGTGGCAAAGCCCCATCCCTTCCCTTCCCAGGCTCGGGGCCTGTTCACGGGGGCTCACCAGTTAGAACCCAATCCATTTCAGAACACCCCCCCCCACAACCCCGTTTCGGAGCCCCTACAGTGTCCTTGCGCTATGCTGACCCCTAGTGACAGGAGGGTGACAAAACATGGCAAAGCAGGCTCCTGCCTTCATGGGGCTTATAGTCAGTCCACTGGGGCAGGGAGGAGAGACACCCCTGCTCTGTCTCCCCCCGCAAGTTGAAGCAAGCTGTGGGGGGGGGGAGGAAGCCAGGAGAAGGAGGGAAAAAACTCGACGGCAGCTTTGGGGTGGCGCACCCAAGCCCACCCCTGCTTCCTCAGTCTGGACCTTGTGACCCCCTGGGCAGCTCTCGGGCTGTTTCCTTGTCTGTAAAATGATAAACCTGCTCAGACTCTCGTAGGGGCTAGAGACACTGGTGCAGACTGCCACTCTCTGCCAGGCACAGAGGGTGCTCGGGACAGGACCGCGTGCTTGCTGCTAATGTGAGGTACAGGGGGCCACACAGGGTGTTTGAGGGAGGCAGTGGTCTGTTCAGACTTAGGTTCAGGACCCCCAGGGGGGCAGCATGGGCAGGAGGGCAGGGTAAGAACGTCTACAGGGCGGACTTCTCGGCTGTGTTGGGGTCCCGCGGGCATGCACCCTGAGCATCGTCACAGACACACCCACACCTTTCAGACACATCACAGGAGCTCAGACAGGAGAGGTCTGGGGGCTGCTGGGGCCCTGGGGCCAGACCCTGCTGAGCTCAACATCAGACCCGGGGTGCCTCACCTCCTCCCATCCCCCACCACCCCACCACCTGGGGGCCCAAGGGGGCAGGTCAGGGCCGCAGGCCTGTGCTCAGCCCTCATTCTTTGGCAGACACGCAGGGTCACCCTGGGGAGCTCTCCTTGTCTGGAAGGCACAGCCACCTATCTGCACTGTCAGGAGACACCAACACGCTCCCAGCCCCTCCACACCACCAAGCCTGGTCCCCACAGAGCCGGGGGTCCAGCCTCATTGGACCACGTGCCTCAGTGAACCCCGAGGGGCTGCTCCTCTGGAGGCAGGACGCTGTACCGGGGGGGGGGGGGGCTCCAGGGCCAGCTGCAAGGGTGACAGCATGGGAGCCTGCCTCTTAGGCACCCTCTGGCGTGGCGTGGTAGTGCCCACTGGCATGTGCTGCCTGCTGCCTCCGAAGAGCCAGGGACCCCCAGGTGACTGCGGCATGGACCCGAAGGGCGGGGGGGCCCAGGTGGCTGCGGCACGGCTCTGTGGCAGACGGAAGGAGGCTTCCTCCCATGACCCCTGCCTTCCCAGAGGTTCCTAGGTAGGGAACAGCAAGTGCCTGGGGACCGGGCCCGAGGGGGCAGGAAGGCCACCCACTGGAGCTGCCTTCTTTCCCAGGCGGTGGGGATGCTCAGTGCCCTGGCCAGTCTGGGTCGAGCAAGGCAGCTCCCTCCAGTTTCCTGGCCGTGGCCCAGTCCCCACAGCCCCCCAGCGCCCGAGTCTGCCGTGAATCCTCTCCCCATCGTCCACGGCCTCTGCCCTGAAGCCGGGAATGGGCACAAAGACAAGTTGTCCATCTGATGGGCTTTGCTGCTAGCTTGGTGCCTCGGTTTACCCCTAGGCCCTGTGGGTGGGGTGATCTTGCAAAGAGACGGCATCTGCTCCCTGCTTCCCCGAGGCCTGGGGGTGAGGGTGGGACGCCTGCCCCCGGGGCAGCCGTGGGGCAAAATGAGATGGACGCGCTGCTGCCCTTCTCACTGATGCCGCTGGCTCTGTCTGCGTCCGTCCTGGAAATTTCTGTCCCTCCTTCAAGAGTTCACTGTCCCTGTGAGCATCGAGCGCCTGCTGTGCGCCCTGGGCCGGGCTGGGCAGCGGGAACAGAGCGGGAACCACCGGCTCTCACAGCGCTGACCCCGGCAGGGGGCTCTTCAGCGAGGGGTCTGGGGAGAACTTCTGCAAGTCCGTGAACCCCCTGGACAGCCAGCAAAAGAGCACGGTCCTCCTGCTCGTCCCCGCCAACCCTCATGGAGCCCCGGCCGCGAAGCAGGCCAGCCCAGGGCATCCCTGCTTCCTGAAGGCGCGCTCCGGCCCCTGGTGGGCTCGGGTCTGACTCGTGGCCCCGCACCGGGGGGCCTGCGTGTCTGAGGAGCTTGGGGAGGAGGCGTCCAGGCGCCGCTGGGAGCCGCCCGGTCCAGGCCGCCAGGCGCCCGCGCCGCCAGCCCAGCCCAGCCCGAGTCTGGAGAACATCTCTGCGACCAGCCGGTGCTGCTGAGCTCTTCCCTATTTATTACCAAACACAGGAATCTGGGAGCCCGCAGAGCGTGAAATTAGGAACAAATGTGGAGGAGGTCTAGACAGGAACTCCGCGGACGCGCTCCCTCGCGGGCCACGGGGCCCTTGGGCTTCCAGGTACCGCGAGCGCCTCGGCAACCAGACAGATGTGTTTGTGGAGGGAGAGGCACGCCGGCGCGCCGTGAGCCCCGACCAGACGGCGGGACGCGGGGAGGCCCGCGGGGCCCAGGAGCCTCAGCCTGGCCCCCCAGCCTCGGCTTCCCCATCTGGAAGTGAGCGACACCATCCTCCCCCCCGCCCCCTGTTGGAAGGACTGCTTATTAAACAACAGATTCCAGGGCCCCGGTGCGGGCCCAGCAGAGGCCTGGGCCTCTGCGTGTTTACCGGGCGGCCCCACCTTCTGGGGCCCGGTGGGTTTGGAAGCCACGGGTCGAGAAGAGACAGAGGCCCGGCCGGTGTGCAGGGATGCAGGGCCTGGATCCTCCGTGGCTCCCAGAGGCGCGCCGGGCACCTCAGGTGACAGGAGCAGAGCC
>NC_043712.1:1991321-2005545 GCF_006229205.1 Suricata suricatta | reverse complement strand
CCCCCCCCCCACCACCACAAGGAGCAGCGCCCCGGCTGCCCACACACGTGGCCACAGCCTGAGCGCCTGCGCTGCTACTACGGGTCAGGGGACCGGCAGGGACTGGCCAGCGCCGGGTCCCAGTCCCACTTCTCGGGAGAGAGGGACAGAGCGGCACAGCATGGGGGGAGGGAGGGCTGGGGCCGCCAGCGCCGTGGCCGGAGAGGCCGTGGGCTGCAGGCCTCTGCACACTTGGAACGGGACGGGGGAGGGGCGGGGTGATGCTTCAGCCCCAAGATGTGACAGCAGCAGCAGGTCTGGCCTCGAGCCTGACCCCAGAACTGCTAGTGTCCGGACCTCTGCCCCCCTGGGTTTGCTCATCTTCAAACGTGGGAATCGCCACGCCCGAGGGCCTGTCCTAACAAGTGCTGGCAGGACAGCGGGGACGCTGGGAGGCCCCGGATCCCTGGTGACTGGCCGCGGGACCCATTTGCCCAACCAGGATCGCAGGAAGCGGCCCTGCTCTTCCGTGAACCCACCGCCCTGTCTGCAGGGTCAGGGTCCCGGCGCCCGCTCTGCCCTCCCACGGCCGGTGCCGTGGACTGGGGTCCAGTCTGCCGCCGCCTCCTGGCCGCATCAGGTGAAGGCTGGGGTGAGCCGTGGCATCCCGTGAGCCCCTGGGGAGGGAAAGGCGTCGGGGCGTGGGGCCAGCAGCTGCCTGCTTTGCTTTGCCTCACCTCAGCGAGAGCGTGAAATACATCTAGACAGCAGGCCTGGCCCCGGCCCAGCCTCTCCCCACCCCCCCACCAGCCGCCTTGCCTGCACACCCAGCTCCCTGGATCTGGCCCCAGGTCAGCCTGCACCCTTGGCAGGGCCAGCAGGCCAGCTGGCCTCAGTCGCCCTGGGGGCCAAGGTGGGTGGGAGCTGCCCGGCAGGGAGCCCGGAATGTGGGGGTCCCTGGGGCTCCTGCTTTGTCTGTCTGTGTGGCCTGCACTGCGTCTTCCCGACCCGGGCCCTGTCTGCATCTGCCTGTCTGCAGCTCCGTCTGAATTTGGAGCTATCTGTGAGTCTGTGTCTCGTCGGCTCGTTGCTTCGGGTCTGCACAGATCTGCCTTCCTGTCTGTCTATCCAGAGTCTGGGTTCCCATCCCAGCTTTGCCTCTGATGCACGGCGTTTCCTGGGAAAGACTTCGTGTCCGTCTGTGGGCGTGTCCCCCTCCATCTGTAGGCAAGGTGCTGGCCTTCGGGGCCAGCCAGGTGCCCCCCGG
Source organism: Suricata suricatta (assembly GCF_006229205.1). NCBI lineage: Eukaryota > Metazoa > Chordata > Mammalia > Carnivora > Herpestidae > Suricata > Suricata suricatta. The sequence goes on along the minus strand of NC_043712.1, from coordinate 2,004,299 downwards.
CCCCTCGGGGCACTTGACGCCTCCCAGCCTGGCCACCAGAGCCAGCACGCCTCTGACCTCACTGCAGGGGCGCAGCCTTGCACTCCGCTCCTACCGACTGCTCAGATCTTGAATCTCCGAATGAAAATCCCATGTCAATTCTCACACATTCCTGGAAGAGGGAAAACGGGCCCAGACGCCCGCGAGTCTTTGGCAAGGTTTATCAAAACCTTTAGAAACGTGCACATCTGGGGGGCGCAGTCAGTTGAGCGTCCGGCTTCTGCTCAGGTCATGATCTCACGGTTTGTGAGTTCGAGCCCTGCGTTGGGCTTTGTGCTGACAGCTCAGAGCCTGGAGCCTGTCTTCAGATTCTGTATCTCCCTCTCTCTCTCTCTGACCCTCCCCTGCTCCCACTGTCTCTCTCTGACTCTCAAAAAAAAAAATGTGCACACCGTAAAATCCTCATCACATGTTCCTGTGACCTCACAAGGTGGGAAGTAATGCAAATGCCCACCTGCAGAACGTGCTGAGTAAGCTGGGCTTCCCACCGACGGAGCATGGGCGGCTGTGAAGAGGAGCGAGGCTCCGAGGGCTCCCTGGGGGTGACCGAGGAGCAGTGCGTCCGTGTAGGGACAGACCGGCCAGCAAAGCAGGGGGCTGTACAGACAGTGTATATGGCATGCCATCTTAGCTTAAGAGAAGGAAGGAAGGCTCTATTTCCTTATATTTTTCTAGAAATAGGCAGTTGACATCTAACCAGCTCAGGTCATGATCTCACGGTTCTGGGTTTGAGCCCCGCATCGGGCTCTGTGCTCACAGCTCGGAGCCTGCAGCCTGCTTTAGATTCTGCGTCTCCCTCTCTCTCTGCCCCTCCCTGGCTCTCACATACTCTTTCTCTCTCAAAAATAAACATTAAAAAGAAACAGGAAAGAAAGAAAGAGGCAATGGGAAGATAAACCCAGAGCCAAGTAAAATTGTTCTGTCTGGGGCACAGCAGAGGAGCGGCAGGAAGCAGGAGCTCTGAATGCACCTGGCTTCATGCTTTTGACTTTGGCGCCAAGTGTTCTCTACAATTAAAATGCAAAATTAAATCGATTTTTAAAAAAAGGAAGAACTAACTTGGAATAAATGAATTTGAGTATCAGGTGGATGGAAAAACCACACTAAAAATGATTTCAAGTGACTTTGAAATACTCTTGTTACGATCCATCCCCAAGGGGACAAGAACAAAAAGAGAACAAATAAATATCATGTTCCGTTCAGTAGACTTGTTAGTGAAAACATTGGTCCTGTTAGTTTTAAATTATTATATATAACAGGGAAAAACGAATAAGGAACAAAGTCAATATAAACTCGAGTTTTATTTTTCTCTTCCTAAAAAAGAGAAGTAACCCATAGCTCCGGCGTCTGAAAAGCCTAGAACCAATGAAAACCCAGGAACAGTGAGCACTCCTAGTGCTCAGATCATGTTCTCTACAAAGCACTTCCCACTAAGAGACCCAGGCTGTCACAGGAACAGCAGGTGCCAGGGACAAGGTGAGCTGGGACCCCTGGTGCCTAAAAGCAAAATGTCGGAGCAGCTGGGGGCTCAGTCGGTTAAGCAGCCGACTTCGGCTCAGATCATGACCTCACGGTTCGTGGGTTCAACCCCCACGTCGGGCTTTGTGCCGACAGCTCAGAGCCTGGAGCCTGCTTGATTCTGTGTCTCCCTCTCTCTCTCTGCCCCTCCCTGACTCACGCTCTGCCTCTGTGTCTCTCAAAAGTAAACAAACATGTCATCAAGGATTAGCGAAGTTCCCATCAAAATGACACAGGAGGGGCACCTGGGTGGCTCAGCCGGTTAAGCCTCCGGCTTCGGCTCAGGTCAGATCTCACGTTCGTGGGTTCGAGCCCCGCGTCAGGCTCTGTGCTGACAGCTAGCTCGGAGCCTGGAGCTGCTTCCGGTTCTGTGTCTCTTTCTCTCTCTGCCCCTCCCTCTCTCATGCTCTGTCTCTCTCTGTATCAAAAATAGATAAAATATTTTTAAAAAATTTTTAAAAATGACACAGGAGCCAAAGTGGAGGGGCGTCCAAACCCACAGTCCCAATGGGATCATTTGAACGTTAAAAAGTAGATGTGGACTGAACTACATTAAATATACGGAAAGTCAGTGAGATCACAGTGATACTAGGAAACGACCAGAAACCTCGTGGGGAACCCCTCTTCTGAAAATGGATAAAACGAACTGAGCACGTGAGCCCTTCCTCGGCTGACCGCATTGGAGGATAACGCCGCAGGTCCTCGGGAAAGCCCTTCGGGGAAGAACCGCAGCTGGTCACTGCAGAAGAGACGGTCTGAAAAGTCACTCTCTGCAGCCCCCTAAGTCAGTCCTGGGTCTAGGTAACGATCCGCAAAGGCTGACAGATGGAGTGGGTGGAGGGCAGTGGGGAACTGACAGCAGCTGGAGCCCCCCGTCGATCCCAACGTGACGGCAGGAGCCTGAGAGTCCCAGCCCCCGGCAGGGACTCGGTCGAAGCCAGTTTAGAAGACAAAATAGGGCTGGAGTGTCCAGGGCCGCTCAGGAGACCCAGCCAGCTCTGGTACATGGAAAATTCTGTCCAGATAAGCGACCCAGTTTCTTCTACAAACAACGCTGGGCAGGGTGCGGGGGGAACAGAGCTGTTCCCGAGTCAAAGAGCCAAATGCAGCTGGATCCTGATTGGAACAAGGCAACTGTAAAAATCATTTTGGAGCCGAGTGGAGGAGGCTGGACACAGACTGGGTGTTTCTGTTAAGTCTTCATCCGTCAGATTTTGCACGGAAGGATTGATGAGTGACTTGATCCGCTCCGGGGTCTCCCTAAGATGTGCATTTGCCCCCCCCCCCCAGCCCCCTGCAAAAGAAAGCAAGGGACAGCCAACCCAGGCAGGAGCAGCCGGCGGCTACTGGCCTGTGGGAGGCCATCTAGGCGTCCAGGGAGTTTGCAGGCCAGCTGTTACCTCTTCAAGACTTGAAGCCGGCCACCACGGGGACCAGCGTCAGAAGGGGCTACGGGGCAGGCCCCTTTATTCTAGAACCGGCTTCTCAGCGCCCGGGCGGACAGGGAAGCTAACCGAAGGGCAGCCGGCGACGCGTGCGCATTCTCTCTGCCTTCGTGTGACATTTTCCACGACGGGTTTGCAGCGGGCCCGTCCTTCCGCCTAGAAATCCCCCTTCTAGGAATTTCTCCTGAAAAACTAATTGGAGCAGGTCCGTAGCTCCAACAGCTCCAATCACTTAGCTGCAAAAGCACTATGAAAACATCCACTTAAAATATTTTTTAATGTAAACAACCTAAATATCAAAAAAAAAAAAGGGGGGGGGCTGGTGCCGGGCTGTAGAAGACGGCCCGGCTCCGGCGCCCGGCCGCCCACCAGCGCCGAGGGTTCCCCACCAGCCGAGCTGCACCCTCGAAAACGGTCAAGATGGCGAACTTCACGTTCTGCGTTTTGCCACAACTGAGCATCCTAAAAGGAAATGGGTGGGTCATGCCGTACGACGGGACGTGGTTAGAAACGGTGTCGCGGAAGGAAATTTAATGATCTGGAAAAATAAGGGTGATCTCGTTCCGTTACAAAACCATATGTTCAGCTTGGCTGTGTTTGGGTGAATTTAGAAATGGGTGAGCTTGGAGAGCCGGCCTGGACGGGCGCCATTCCCTGAGAGCGTGCTACGCACGGTGCTGAAATGTGCGCTCTCGGAATCGCCCTGGGGGCCCCCGCGCCAGGGGGGGCGTGCTGTTAGCGTCACCCTGTCCAGACGGGGACCCAGGGCCGGGAGAGGGAGGCCCAGCCCCTACCTCTTGCGCACACGCGCCCCGGGGGATTTAGCTTCCCCTTTGGGCTGGATTCCTCAGAGTCTAAACGAGAAGGGGCTGTTCCCGCCACGCACGAGCAGCGACGCAGTGAATCTGGTGGCGTGTGTTGCAGGCTGTTGATGGAGAAGGGGGCGGATGACAGCCGGGACAGTGGTCATCACTGGGGGCATCTTGGCGACTGTGATCCTGCTCTGCATCATCGCCGTTCTGTGCTACTGCCGGCTCCAGGTAACCCCGGGACGCAGAGGGGCGCTGGGGCCCCGGAAGAGCGGAGGGGGCAGGGCCCGGAGAAAACACAGAGCAGACAGCCCGGGTCTGGGTCCCACCTGGGGGAGCTTAGCCATGAGGGGCACCCGGCTCACCTCTCCCAGGGCTTCAGAAACCCCCCGCAAAGTGAGGCCACTGAGGCTCAGGGAGGGTAGGGGACCTGGCCAACGGTGCACCCAGAAGGGAGTGACAGCCTTGCCTCTCGCCCTCCGGGCTCTCCCTTCCCCTCTCACACCATAGGGCCCCCCAAGGGTCCCCCAGCGTCTCCCTGAGAGCAGGGGAAGCCATCAGTGCCGGTCAAGGCAGCACAGCGCCCCTCTTCAGGCTTCCTGGCCCTTCTTGCCTCGGTTTCCCCGCCTGCACAACGCACCTGCCTCCCGTGGCTCCGGGGACGAGTCAGCCCGTCCCTCGCTGCAGCGTTGCGGGGGCGCGGGCTGCGGGGCGGGAGGCCGGGCTCACCAGCCCTCTGCCCGCAGTACTACTGCTGCAAGGAAGACTCGGAGGAGGACGAGGAGGAGCCTGACTTCGCCGTGCACTCGAACCCGCCTCCGCTGCCCCGCGGCCACAGCCTCGTGCTCACCAACGGGCCTGCGCTCTACCCGGCTGCCTCCACCTCCTTCAGCCAGAAGACCCCGCAGGCCCGCGCCCTCTGCCGCAGCTGCTCCCACTACGAGCCGCCCACCTTCTTCCTGCAGGAGCCCGAGGACGAGGACGTGCGCAACGGCGGCCAGCGGGTGGCCTACCAGAGCGTCGGCCAGGAGGACGCCGAGCTGCCGCCCGAGGGCTTCGGGGGCCTGCAGGCGCTCAACCCCAACCGCCTCTCAGCCATGCGGGAGGCCTTCTCCCGGAGCCGCAGCGTCAGCACCGACGTCTGAGCAGCCCCGCCCGCCTGGCCGGCCCCCAGACCATGGCGGGGTCCCCGGGCCTGGACCAGGGCTCGGCCCAGCCCTCCCTGCCTCTCTATCCCCATGGGGGCCGGTCCGGGAGCTCCGAGGCGCACTGCAGGGGTAGGGCCCAGTGAGCACGGGGCGGGCCCCTGGGTTTGGGGTCGCGGGGCCTGGGGCTCGAGGGCAGGTGGGCACAGGCGCATCCCAGGTGTCAGTTGGCAGGGCGACGCCAGGCTCCTGACGCCGAAGCTGCCATCCTGCAGGGGAAGTGGCCTCCACCTCCTCCCCAGCAACTTGGCCATCGCCGGCTGTGAGACCGGCCCTGGCCACCCGTCCCTGGGCCTCAGCCGCGATGCCATGGGCCGGGAGCACAAGCCCTCCCGGGTGATCGCAGACCAAGGATTCAGGCCCAGAGCGGAGTGGGGAGGGGCACCCCCGCGCTCTCGCTCACACGCGCATCCTTGGCCTCGGTGTCAGGCTGCTGGGACGTCCTCGGGGCTGGCCTTCCTGCAGATGTCCTAGCCAGTGTCAGGGGCAGCCTGGCCCTTGGGATTCACAGCCCCAACTGGCTTTTTGGAGAAAGAGGGAGGCACAGAGGGAGGAGGAGGCCACAGGCCAACCACCTGCTCCGGGAGCGTCTGCACCAAAACACGCCCCCCATTCCGAAGCCCAGGCGTGGGGGGTGGATGGCATGGAGATCAGGACCTAAGGGACCCACTTCCCCCCGCTCCCGAGGCCTGCGACAGGCCCTCCTGCCCGCTGGGCCTCAGCACCCAGAGCCCTTCATGCTCTGACCCCCAGGGGAGACCCACCCGAACTCTCCCACCTGGCCCGTTTCTCAGGAGGGTCTGGGAGCAGGGCCCGGCTCCTGCTCCCGCTCCACGTAAGACCTCAGCTGAGCCCGCTCTCCACCAAGCTCCCAGCAGGGCTAAGGGCTCCCTGGGGGCCCCCTCTCCGGCTCCCTCCCTCTGCTGGGGAAGTGAAGCTCCATGGCCACCCCAGAGAAGTGGCCAGCCAGAAGGCAGCTCCCCCCGCCCGGCCAGAGGTGGGGTCTCCTGCACAGCAGGGCCCCTGGGGTAGACCAGCTGCTCGCGGCCTGCAGGGGCGCTGGGCTAAGCCACCTTCCTAAAAGACAAAGCAATCTTTGAGGGTCCCTGAGCCGAGGACAGCCGAGCACCTGCGTCTCTCCCAATGCCCCAGAGTCGTCTGGACTTTGGCCGTGAGCAGAGGGAGGGAGGGCCTACTAGTTCCAGCTTCCTCCTTTCATTCTCCTTCCTTTCACCTCCCGCCTCCGTTTGGACGTGCTAAGGGAATCCGGCCCCAGCGTCCCTGCGGCCCCAGCTCTCCCCCTTTGTGGAACCCCATGAGTTCTTTGTGCGCGTCTGCTTGGGGGGTGGGCTGGGGTGGGGGGCGAGCGCCGGGAGGTGGCACTTCCGTGGCTGTTCTGTTCCGGTTTCCTGTTTCCCTCTCTGGTCTCTGTTCTCTGTATAGATTCATAGATCCACTTAAGACGAGTCGCACGCCCATCCCTGTGCGTTCACGCAGCTGCATCGTGGGGACCCTCGGGGAGCCGCGTGCTCCCTAAGAGAAAGCCAATAAAGCTCATCTCCAGCACCGCCATCGCCCCCACGCCTTCCATCCGCCTGGAATCCCAAGCCAGCCCAGACCCCTTCCCGGACCTTCCTGGGAGGGGACCCCATCCTGCCCAGTGCCAGGCAGGGTCTGCCTTTCCTCTCCCGTCTGGGGAGCTGCACAGGGAGGGAGGAGGGCAGCCACAGCACACCGAGTCTGTCTGCCAAGTCTGGAGCCGCTGGCCTAAACGCTGAGCTCCTGGAGAGCGGGTGGGGGTCACGGGCCGAGTCACCTGGGACAGGTGTCTGATGGTCCCTGGGCCTGTGTTGGCATCGACACAGTGGGGTGACAGCGACGCTCTCCAGAGGCAGTGGCGAAGGGCTGCCAGAGCCCCGGAAGCGGAGCCTGGTGCACAGGCAGGGCCGAGTGTGGTCCGAAAGGAGGACCAGCGGGGAGGAAGGGTGACCGCAGGGCACAGCAGCAGGGTGCATGGGGGGCAGACCCTGAGTTACTGTGACTCACCCCTCCTGGGGCTGGGGACCTCATGCAAGTCGCCCCATGGCCTCAGGGGCCTTCGTCACTGAGGGTCCCCTCAATGCTGCCCTGGGCACTGCGTGCTGGACCCTGCTCTGGCGGCCACCTGCCTCCTCCTACCTGTCCCCGAAGATGACGGGCACCCCCGGCCCACGGCCGTCTCACTTCCTAAGGTGGGCGGACACCCTGGTCCCCCACCCGCACCCCACGGGCGGAAGCCAGAGGGGGCTTTCCGCATCTTCCCCGCCCCCACCCTCTCCTTGGAGATGTGCGCTGGCTGCTTCCTCTTCCATGGAGAACCCCTCCTGCTGCTGGACCAGCCTGAATACCGTCTCCCCCAGGAAGCCCTCCTTCCTGCACCCCCAAGTCCAGATTAAGCAGCCCTTCTAGGAGGTCAGAAACAGTAACGATAGATATTTCCTGAGCCCCCAGTGTGGGGCCTGCCTTATTTCCTCGGTTCTTCCCCACACATCCCAAGGTCAGCCTTTCCTCCCCAGGTTTGGTCACGCATTCCCTCAGCCCCCAGCCCCCTCCCCAGGCTCCACACCAGTCGGGAGGCGTGCGGCTGGCTCAGTTCTGAGAACAACATCCGAGTCCTGATGCCCCCTGACCCCCGCACCCCTGCGGGCACCCACCTCTGCTTCTCCCCGACTGTCACCTCCTCAGGGAGATGCTACTGCTTGGTCCGGGTCCTCAGCCAGTGGGCCGGACAGCCTGGCTCTCGGAGCCTGATGGCCACCGCGCACCCTGCCAGAGCCACTGGGAGCCCACGATACCACCATAAATACGACCACTTTATTAACGTCCAGGAGCGCTGGCCGGCGACCCTCCTGGAGCGCCGTGAGAAAGAGCGCCTCCGCCCGGGGCGTAAAGTGCAGCGGCCCGTCCCCCTGGGCGCCAGAGCTTCGTGGAGCGAGGCAGGTGGACGCCAGCTTCGAGACACAACCCCCCCGGCCGGGGCGCACCGGGCAGGCCGGGCCCCAGGTGGCACCGGGGTCTCCCTGCCGCCCCAGCCCCGTCCCCAACCCCAGAGCCCTGGAGGCAGAGAGGACGTTCCCTCTGGAGGGGGGCTGGGGGCCGGTCGGTGCGGCCCACAAGCACGGTGTCCTCGCAGCCCCGAGAACACCCTCCCGGGCAGGGGCAGGGGCCCAGGGCGCTCTCGGGGGGCGGCGGGGGCTCTCCTTCCCCGGGGGAGAGCAGAGGCTCAGTGTCACGTCTTCACAGCCCGGGCCCCAGCAGCGGGGTTGCAGGGGGGGGGGCCCAGGGCGGAGGGCTCCGGTCTCTGAGGGGCGGCAGGGGTGCCTAGGAGCGGGGAGGCCTGCATGAGCGGCAGCACGCCTTGCTGTAGTACCAGTGGCCGCAGAGGTTCACCTTGATGGCCAGGGCGCAGTTGGTGCCTGGCTGGTCCTGGCAGCTGTCATCTGGGGAAGGGACACGGCCGGGGGGGGGGGGTAGGACATCACAGGTGGCCCAGGGGTGAAACTGGATGGGCCCCGCCCCCACCACCCCCCTTGGGGGTTGCCCCCAGCAGCAGAGCACCCGTGGACAGGGGGCTCCTGCATGCCCATTCCCAGGCCCCGCTTCGGGCCCTCCAGCCCTATTCCTCCGCCACCACTTTCCTGCTCCCCCCCGCAACCCCCCGAGCAGTTGATCAGTGCACAGCAGGGCTGATGCCCAGGGCCAAGGTTTGCAGGAATGGCTGCCCTCACCCCGAGAGGCACGCACCTTCCCCAGAGGCCCACCAGGGGCCCCTCCACAGAACAGGTGTGAAGCAGAGCCGGCCACCTGTCCCGGTGCCCCCCTCAGAGTCTAGCGCCCTCGCCCCTCCTCCAGGCGCCGGGCCCCACGTCAGCCCTGGCCGCTCCCCGCCTCCTGTGTGCCCGGTTCAGGCTGAGTCACCCCGATTCCTGCTCCCCACCCACGGCTGGCCCCACCTTCTGAAGCCAGATGCAGGAGATGGCGTGGCTCCAGGGACCCCGAGCCCCAGTCAGGCCGACCTGGCGCCCTGCCCGCCCTCACCTCCCAGCTGGGTCCGGCCATCCCCAGGGAAGCCTTCGATCCCCGCCAGGCCTCAGTGTCCGTAGCCACTCGACCTTCCCGGTCCCCCTGGCTGACGCCTGTTCCTCCTTCGGTCCCCCGGTTCTGCCCGCCTTTGTCAGCGCCCCCTTCTCACCTGGGGGTTCCGTGGGGCAGGGCAGCAGGTCACAGGCCTGCCTGCCGACGGGCTTCACCAGCGGGTCGCAGCCACGGACGATGTCGGTCCCCTGGTAGCACTTCACGTCCCGCATCCGCACCCCCACCCCGCAGGTCTTGGTGCACTGATGGGAGAGCGAGCATGGCCAGAGCCCCCACCTGGCAGGGCAGGGCTCCGACCCCGAGGAGGGGCCGCCCCACCCCTCCCACCAGGCTGCTGGGTCTCATCCCCCCCAGGGCCGCTCAGCTCCGCCAGGAGCCCAGTAAAGGGGCGGCCCCCTCATCTCTCCACTGTCTCCGGGTGGGTCCCTCAGTTTCAGCTTTCCTGGGGCCTGTGACACAGCGTGCGGGACACAGGGGGCCCTGGCCCAAGGAGAGCACTGGTGTCCCCCTCCAGTGAAAAACCATGTTGCCGGCCAATTAAACCTCTCTTCCAAAGCCACACTCCCGCCGAGGCCCCCCCATCCAGATGTTCCCCTCGGAAAGCCCCGCAGAGCTGCCCAGAGCACCGGGGGCATCTGCTGACCCCGGCTGCCCCGTCACCCTCTTGCCAAGGTCCTCCCCCCAACACAGGTGACCCCACGTCACCCAGGCCCATCTGGGACCTGAGCCCTGGGTCCCTGAGGCAAGGTAGGGCTGGGAGACCGCAGGGAGGACCACCCGCCCACTCCCAGCTTCGGGGGCTGGCCCAGTCTGGAGGCAAGAGGCAGCCAGCTTGGCACTGAGCACACAGGACCATGGACCGTGGGTGGGTGCTTCAAGGAGCCTCCGTGTGCCCCTGGAGGGACCCTCGGCCCCTGGGGACTGGGGATGACAGCTGGGAAGAATGAACTCTTACCAAGCCCGCATTCCAGGGAGGGGCAGCCACAGGGACAAAGTGCCTGCGCTCCACACACCTCCGTGGTCCACCCGTGCCAGTGAGACCTCGCCCACCCTCCGTCATCAGTACGATACAGATGTCCCTCCCCCTGGTGCTCTCAGGCTGTTTGGGGGCAGGGTCTGCTGCCTCTCTCCCCCCTTCCAGGGCGGGGCACCCAGCACCCAGCACAGCACTGGCCTCCGTCTCCTGAAGCAGGAAGCACGTGTGCTGGCGTGACTCAGGGGAACTTCACCAGCCTCTCAGCCCCGCTCTGCCCTCCCCCCATGACACACTCCGCTCCCCGCAGCCACTGGACCCGTCTGGCCCCCGAGGCCTCTTCTGCATCCGTCAGGCGCTGGCCCTGCCCACGCCCCTTCCGGAAGCCCCCGCCCCACCTCAGTCTCCCTCCTGCCCAGGGGGGTCCTCCCTTGGACAACACAGAACGAAGCCGTGTGTGTGTGTTCGCTCTTGAACAGGCGTGTGTGCGGTAGGAAGCAGAGGTCCCGTGGGGGGCGAGGTCGGGGGCGAGGTCTGCGTCCCTCCGCCGAGAACCCTGGGCCCCGGTCGGAGGCAGAGGTCTGGCCGCCCACCCTCTGAGTGGGGGCGACACTCATGGAACCCCCAGACTCACCCCTGCCTTACGAACGGTAAGAAATCTTCACCTCCGACACTAAGGTTTGGGGATTTGCCTTCCACCGTCCAAGACCACAGACGCCCTGGGTACGTGCGTCTGAGACCAGATCCCGGTGGAACGCCCAGGGCGCCGCATCCCGTGACACCCCTGCACCATGGCCCTTGGTGCTCAGAGCGGGCCCATGAGGACACTGAGGCCAGAGGCACCGGAGACCCCAGGTCCCACAGCCTGGCCACGGCGACATCGGCCCCGGGACTCCTGTTCCCTACCCCCTCCCCACTCAGCGGTGCTCAAAGACCATCCCGGGCCTCCCCATCCGCCGCCACCTCTTGGAAGCTGGTGGCATCACTAGGTAGAGAGGGCACGAGGGGTCCAGGGCTGGGGGCACTGTCGCTAAGGGCACACGGCGGAGACAACAGGGGCGAAGGAGTGGGGGGCATCTGGGGCAGGGCTCCAGGCGCCATGGCGGGACCGGGACTCGGGTTCCGGCCTCAGGGGCGCTCACCTCCGACCACGGGCTGGTGTACCACTTGAAGCAGGGCCTCTCGAAGCACGTGCTCTCCTCGGGGGGCTTCCTGGCCAGCCCGCACTCAGGGCCGCTGCGCGTCTGCGGCCTCCCGTTGGTCAGCTCCATGCACAAGACCAGCCTCTTCTTCACCCCTCGGCCGCACGTGGTGTTACACTGAGACCAGGGGACAGACGGGGGCGGTTCAGGGGCCGGAGGCCGGAGCGCAGCACACACGTGACTCTGGGCTCCGGGGATGTGACTTGGTCGGTAACAACGGGGTGACAGTGTCTAGGTGGAGGGCCGACTGGCTGACAACTCAGCCATTTGGCTCCAAACGCATCTGATCAAAAGCAGTTCACAGAAAACCATCTGTTCTGAAACAAAACGGTTCCTGACAAGGTGTCCCAGGACGGCTCGGCTACTTGCGGCAGCTGGCCGGCAGCGACGCGTCTGAAAAGGCAAGTTGGTGACTGGCCGGTCGGGGGGTGGGGTGGGGGGCAGACGAGGTGGTCAGGAGAACAGCGGCCGTCCAGGACCCAGGGGCCAAGAGCCTGCGAGGCCCGGGCGGCCGCCCCCTCCATACAGTGGGGGCTGGGAGCAGGCAGAGGACAGGAGACCCTGCCCGTTTCCCTCTGGTAGGTGTTCCGGGGTTTCCCTACCTTTTGGGCTTTTTCCATTTCAAATTAAGTTTCAGTGAATTGTGCCACCATATTTTGCAATTAATTCCTCGTTTGACCAAGCTGTCATTCTGGCCACTTGGCCCTCAGCCCAGGGCCCTCCCAGGCGGCGGGGAGCCCCGCTGCCCGCTCAGGGCACTCACCCGCTCCCAGTCCTGGGCCAGCCAGTGGGCGGGGCAGTTCTTGTCCCCGCAGGGGTGGATGGCCAGCGGCTTGGTCTCTGTCTGGCACTGAGACTCGGGCACCACCCGGCCGTCACTGGTCTTGCAGTACACGTGTCGGATCATGCGACCCTGCCCGCAGCTCCCGCTGCACTGCAGGGGGGGAGGGGGGGCGGTTAGAGGCGGAGCCCCTCTCCCAGTGCCCCCCCACTCCCTGGCTGTCATTCCCAGGGAGGACCGGCAGTGTGGGGGAGGGAGTGGTTGCCATGACAACCACTTTTTAAATAACATTTTCTGTTCTAATTACAGAAATATTACGTGCTCTCTCGGTGGAAAACAGACACAGAAAAGCACACCTAAAATACCTAAAAAGGTCATCTGTGCACTCACCACCCGAGGGTGGGGGGCGCTGGTGAGCACAGACAAGAGACACACCGATGGACAGAGACAGACACACAGGGAGGTCATAGAAAGGGACCGTGAGGTCGCCACCTGGTTTTGGATGAAGGCGTGAGTCCTCACGGTGGCAGGGAGACGAAGGCTCACTGATCTAACCTCGCATCCCTCCCTCTAGAGCTGCGGGGACGCGCCGGACCCTCGGCCCCTGGGCACCGGCGGTGGCCGCCGCTCTGCGCCCCCTGGTCCCCCTCACCGGGCCCCAGTCGGAGACAGTCCACTGGCGGTCGCAGGGGGGGCCCGTGCAGTCCTTCTCCCCCACGGGCCTGGTGTTGGGGTCACACAGCTTCTCGTCTTCCGAGCAGCGGATGTCCCTGGTCACCACGCTGCGCTCCCCACACTTGGCCGTGCACTGCGAGCGGGCGGGCGAGGGCGGGGTCAGCAGCGCGCAGGCGCAGGCGGAGGCGCGGGGCCCG
>NC_043712.1:1955531-1991221 GCF_006229205.1 Suricata suricatta | reverse complement strand
GCGGCGCTCACCTCCGACCACTCGGACATCTCCCACTGGGGCCCGCAGGCCGGGTTGCGGCACGTCTTGCGCTCCTCGGGCCGCACGGCCTCGGCCGCCTCGCACAGGTCGCTGTACACGGAGCTGTCGAAGCCGGGGGACAGCATCTTCCAGCAGCGCACGATGCGGAACTGGTAGCCCTCGCCGCAGGTGCGGGAGCACTCGCTCCAGCTGCTGGCCTCCCACCTGCCTCGGGAGGGGCCGGCTTTCAGAGACCCCACCTTCCTTCCCGGCCCGGCCGCCCCGGCCTGCACCCCTCCCCACCCATGTCCAAAATCACCCTCGCTAAGCCAGCCAGAAGCTGGTGAGGCCCTGGGGTGGAGGCTTGATGTCCAGGTGACCCTGAGCCCCGCCCGCCCGCCTGCCGCACCTCTGCCCTGGAGAGGAGAGGGCTCCGATGCCCTGCTGGTGCCCGGAATGTGTGCTTGGCCCGCCTGCCTAGGAACCCATGTGGCCTCCAGGGCTCTCCCCTCCAGGCAGGCCACCTGGCTTTCCAGCCACTTCGAGAGCCACGTCCTGGCCCTGCTCCCTTGCTCACGCGGTTGCTTCCTCCCAAAGCGCCCCCCTCCTTCCTTCTCCTATTTTGGGATTATGCTTCAATGTCCCAGAGTCTGTGCTGCACTCCCCCCCATGGGGGCTCCCAGGGCAAGGACAGCCCCCAGAACCAGACAACCAGCTTCTCCGCAGGGAACAGATGTGCAGGGAGCCACCCCGCGCCGGGTATCCTGCCTCAGCGCCAGCCTTGGCCATGACTTGGAAGAGGAACGCTTGCGGCTCCGTTTCTGACCGTTTGTGAAGCGGGACAGGAGGCCCGGGTGGGGGCTAGACAGGCAGGGCCGCCCCCCCGCATCCCAGGGACGGCCCGTCAGCTTGGGATTTGGGAGTAACCGTGTTGGCCTCTAAAACTCCCGGGTGCACCAAGTAAGCCTGGGGGTGGGGGCAAGAAATGAGGGAGGGGCAGAGCGGCTCCCCAAGCCCCAGCGGGAGGCGTGGGCCGTGGCCCAGAGACTGGCAAGCGCCCCGGCCCCACAGTGCCCATGGCCCTGCCCACCACAACGCCCGCCGAAGGAGCTGGATGCTCGCCAGCTCTCGCCGCTCCCCTGGGCGGGGTCGGAGCGGGGCCCCAGCAGCGCCCGCAGCCCCTGCCCGGGGCGCTGGGTGGCAGGTACCTGGGCTGGCACTCCCTCCCTGCGCAGAACTCCTGGACAGGCTCGGGGCGGGTCAGGGCGTCACAGTAGCTGTCATCCACCTCGATGCCATCATAGCGGACGCACGTGGCGTAGGTCGACATGACCCCTGGTTCAGGACAAGGGAAGGGCCCGTGAGCCACAGGTGCACCCCTTGGGGACCAGCAGTTGGGCCATGTGACCACAGGCCGGTCACCTACCTCTCAGAGCCTCCTGGTTTAAACTGAAGGTAACGACAGTAACCAGCTTACCGGTCAGTGGCAGAGCCCAGTGAGGACAGCTTTGTGGGTCTGAACTGCCTGCCTGCCCACGTCTCAGGGTCTGACCTCTCTCTCTGCACCCCCACCTCCGCCGCTACTCCTGTGGGTAAATAGGAAGGTGGGTGGGTGGATAGATGGGCGGACGGACGGACGGACGGACGGAGAGTTTGGGGAGTAGATGGAAAAACAGATAGGGTGCTGGGTGGAGGGATGGATGGATGTTTGGAGACTAACCATTCCAGCCCTTGTCAGCCCCCCCCAGATGTTATATGAGATCTTCCGACGCCCCCTGCGCTCCTGTGGCACGCCCCCGTCCTTACCCAACTCTCTTGAACTTCCTTGAATCACCACGGTGTGTGTTTGCCCTCCTGGCCTCCCCGGTTCTCTATAAACCCCATCAGAGGGATGATGCGTGAAGGATTAGCCCTCACTCAATATTGTTAATTCCTTGACCCCACTCCCATCGTCTGCGCCTCTGGTCTTGCTGCCCCTGCACCCCTGCACCCCTGCATCTGGCACTGTGTTGGCACCTGGGTCAAGTCCACTGACCAGTGGGTGGGTCCCTGCCAAGGAAGCAGGATGTTGACTCAGGGAGATTCGTGGGCGTCAGTGAAAAACCACGTGGGATCAGGGTTTGTTGTTGCTGGTGTGTGTGTGTGTGTGTGTGCACGTGCGTACATGGGGTGGGGGGTGCCCGGCCTCCCTGAGTGATGGAGGTAATGAAACCGTCTCCAGTGGGGCTGCCAGTCCCCCAGGAGGCTGGAAAGCCCCAGCCCGCTCACTCCCCCTTTTTAGCGGAGCACGTCTCAAAGCTCCTGTCTCTCGAAGCCCTGGCCCTGGACGGAACGGAGCAGCCCAGGAAGCAGCCCTCCGTGGGGATTTTTCCTTCTTTCTGTGAAGGACCGCCAGGCTCCAATCACTGGCCCCTCCGTGCCAGCCCGGGGCTGCCTCGTCTTTAGCCTTCCTGGGGGCGAGGCTGCCTTCCTGGCCAGGTCTGCTTGGAATGTTCCAGGCCTCACAGACACCAGCTCTGGGGCCCAGGGAGGTCCAGGGTTGGGGACTCACAGCCCCTCGCCAAGCACCCAATTATCCATTCAGTCCTCACCATTGAGTGGAAACACAGCAGGTCCTGATCGAAAGAGACTGGGGTTCAAGACCTAGCTCAGTCTCTCCCTCCTCACGGCGGGTCACATGACTACCAGAGTCTCCAGGCCTCGGCTGGGTCATCCCCAAACCGGGAATCTCCCCGAGATGCTGGGAGAGCCAAGGTACCAATCTTCTTCGTTACATCAGTCTTGGACACAGTGCTTTTCAAACCTTATGCGTGGGGCTTTCCCTCTGAGCAAAAACGAGCAACAGGGCACCTGGGGGGCTCAGTCCGTTAAGCATCCGACTTCAGCTCAAGTCTTGATCTCATAGCTTGTGAGTTCAAGCCCTGTTTCGGGCTCTGTGCCGACAGCTCAGAGCCTGGAGCCTGCTCCGGATTCTGTGTCTCCCTCTCTCTCTCTGCCCCTCCCCTGCTCACACTCTGTCTCTCTCTCAAATATAAATAAACATTAAAAAAATTTTTTAAAGCGAGCAGGCACCCCAGTGCATGAAACACAGACTGCTGTGCTGCACCAGCAGAGGACAGGGCTCGGGGCCACTGGCCCCACCCCCCCCCAGCCCCACCCGCCGCCCCAGAAGTGCCAAGGGATGGTCTGAAACCATAGCTGGGCTCAGGCTCAGGCTAAGAGTTCACATTCGCCTGCATTTCTGCTCCCAAAGAGCATCGTGAAAGAAAGGGGCAATGGAGCCAGCACTAGGGGCGGGAGATGATCTCTGACAGCCCTTCCCAGCCACGTGTGGGGTGCTGCGGAGCCCGCAGGCTGCAGACGACAGCGAGGGACGCTAGCACAGACACCGCATGCCACAGAAGGTTTGTAACCCCACCGGCACCCCCGCCTGGCCTTGGCACTCCCTGCAAAATGGGATTTTGAGAGTAGTCGGCCAAGGTCAAGAGCTTCGAATCCGACTGAGTGTGCGGGAGGTGGTGGCAAGGGGGGGCCATTCAGCAGGAACCCGACTCCACCTTTTCTGCCGGCGGCCACCTGTGCCCGGCTTGGCGCCTTTGGGGTGACGGGGAGCTCACCCCCTATCGGGCCGCTCGCTCCCCCCCCCGGAGACCATCTAAAGCAGACCTCTTCCCGCAGCGGAGCCCACATCTGTCTGTCTGCCTTTCTTCTTTCATCATACTGTGCCCCTTGGACTACGTGAGACAAATCCAGCCTGCCCCCCCATGCCTGCCTGTCCACTCTGGGTGACCAGAAGCCATGTCGTGTCCTCCTTGGGGACTGTCTCCCCCACCCAAGGCCAGGTTTCAGGCCCCTCACCACCATTTCAGGCGATGTCACCTCCCCAGGCAGCCCTCTGTCCGGGAGGAAAACATTTTACAGGTAGAAAATTGAGGCTCAGAGAGGGCACATGGTGGGCCAGGCGGCGCACCTCCCACACTCACTGCACAGCCTACAACGCTGGCCGCGTGCCCCCGAACTCCGCGCGCCCCACACCCTGCTCGGGGCGCGGGGCGGGGGTGTCCTCAATAGCAGGAGGGCCCTAACGGAGAGCAGGTTCTGGGCTGAGTGGGACCTGAGGACCCGTGGTCTGTTCTGAGCCCCGTAGGGCGGGCTCCCCAGCCGTGTCCTCGGGCATCTCCTAAGGTGCCGAGCAGGACTGCAGGAGGCGCGATCAAGGCCAGACCGCCAGCTGCCCAGGGTCCGCCAGGGGTCTGCCTCATCCTCCTCGCTGGCCAGAGACTGCAGAGGCCCGTTGGGGGGGCAGGGCGGGGTAGGAGGCAGCCCCTGGTGCTGACCAAACCCAAACAAGCAGTCCCGGGCACGGGCACTGTGGAACCCCGGGTCTCCCCACAACTTTTGCCATGGGGGCTGGTCCTGGGTCTGACACCCGAGCTGGCCGCCGGCCCCAGGGGAGGGAACCCAGGTCCCTGGTGGCTGTGGCCAGCATCCGAAGGTGCGGGCGGCCACCAGCCACGCGGGCGGACAGGCAGGGGGTTCTAACCCCAGCTCAGCGCCTCCTAACCACTAACCACGAGTGTGTGTCTGGCACCACCGGGGGGTCTCTGGTCCCCTCCTACCTGCCCAGGTCCTAGACTCTGTTCTATTCCTTTACGTATCTGTTCCCCTTTCCAGGCTGCTGTAAACGAAAGCAGAATCCTCCCCGCTTCTTGAGATGTTCTTTTAACGGGAGGGACGCTGGCTCTCACCAGACCCCACGTAAAGAACAGCGGGTG
The DNA here is from genome assembly GCF_006229205.1 of Suricata suricatta. NCBI lineage: Eukaryota > Metazoa > Chordata > Mammalia > Carnivora > Herpestidae > Suricata > Suricata suricatta. The sequence goes on along the minus strand of NC_043712.1, from coordinate 1,986,446 downwards.
AGGGCGCGTGTGGCGGCAGCCTTCAGGGGAGGCTGGGCCTTCCCGGGGTCCCGCCCGTCCTGAGCCTGAGGACACCGACTGCCACCACCTCACCCCACCTCCCGGATCAGGAAACCACTAGACAAGGTCCCTGGGGGGTTCCGGGGCCCCCAGCCAGTGCGCAGCGGCTGTTTGGGGGGGGGGGGGTGCTGAGCAGAGGCCACGGCCGTACCTGTGGTGCAGGTGGCGCTGCAGGGCTCGTGGGATGAGAGTTTCCACCGGTACATGTCCGCTGGGCTCACGCCTTGCGTGCGCGCCTTGGGCCTGGTCCTGGAAGGGAGAAGCGGAGAAGGGGCCGGGCGCTCGCCGAGGGCTGCGGGCGCGAGCTCCCGGCAGCAGGGCGCCTGCCCTGGCCGCGGGCAGAGTCCCCCCCGTCGGGGTCAGCCTGCCCACTGTCCGGAGCAGAGGACGGGAGCGGGCACCAGAGGGAGGCTCGCTTGAGGAGGGGACAGACGTTCGCCTTTCTCCCGCCTGGATGGGTGACCGTCCGAGCTCAGGGCCGTGGAGCTGCCGAAGCTCCTTCCGGAGGGGGCGAGCTGGGGGTCCCCCGGCATCGCCACCGCGCCCCGCACACACGCCCGCCTCCCAGGGCTGCCTGCTGGCGCGGGCCGGCGGACTCCTCTCCGCGCCCCAGGAGGGGCCGCAGACGGCCAGGGCTCTCCCTCGCGGCCTCGCAGGCCGGGGCTCTGCTTGAATGGGGACACTGGCCATTCGGCCTCCGACTATCAAAACAGAAAAGCTCGGCGGCAGACAGGGGAGTGGCCGGTCCCCTCCAGACGCCTCTGCCCAGGTCTGCGATGGCTGCTGGTGCGGGGAACGCGGGCTGGGCCCAGGCCAGCGGCCAGCTATGGTTCTTGGCCGGAGCGCGGGCAGCTGAAGCCAGCTATTGTTAGGACTGTTTGCTTCTTTGAACCAGTTGGTGTGCTGGGGCCCAGCCTCAGTATCCAACGTGCAGGCTGGGTTTGGACTCAGCAGGGGAGGAGGGAAACGGCGGCAGCGGCACCCCCCCCAGAGCCCCAGCCTCTGCTCTGAGATGTAGCGCACACACACCCCCAGAGCTTGAAGGCGCCCACAGAGCCCCGCGACCCGCAGACGGGGACATGGGGTGATGGCCGGGCTGACGGGACACCATTCAGGCCCTGGCATCCCTCTGGCACCAGACGCTGCCCCAGTGCCCAGCGCCACTCCCCCTCACGCCCAAGGGGCTGGCTGGAGACCACCAGAGCTGACACCCTTTCACGGGGCTTCCCTGTGGGCACGTGCCCACGGGTCCTTTCCCAGAGACCTTGTGCCACCTTGGTGGTTGGGCTTAATGAACATTGCAGAGCATCCATCCCGAAGGGCTTTCCAGTAGATTCTGTGATCCAGACATTGGTTTGGATCCCACGGGGAGCTCACTCCATGTCTGGGGTTTCACAAGCAGATGAGCTCTGAGGTTCACTTTTGTAGGAACGATCCTTGCCCTGAAGGGCGGCTTGTTCTGAGAACCAGGGAATAATCTGCCCACAGCCTCAAATAATGAATCTCCTGATACGGCGACACAACCCAGAAGGGGGAAGAGCAGTGAGCGGCGGCGGAGGAGGAGAAAGTGGGAGCCGGGGGGGGGGGGCGGGGGGGGGGGGCAGGCCCTGAGCTGGCGGCCGGTTTCGGGGCCACTCAGAGCCTCTGCGCCCCTCACCTGCTGGCTCCACGACCGTAAGCCAACCTTCCCTTTCACAGATTTCGGGAAGAGGAAGGTCCCCCTCCCACCTCCTCAAGAATGAGAAAAACATTTTAAGTGCAGTGTCCCCACCCACTCAAGTCCTTGCCATCTAGAGGAGCCGGGGAGACCCCCAGGGAGCGCCCGCCCCCGAGCCAGACCTCGCCGAAGGCCTTGACTCTGAACGCCTGAGTCGGAAAACACGAAGCTTGCTGGCTGGATCCCCCACCCTCCTTTCGATGGCTGTGAACTCTCCCCAAGAGCAGAGAGAGATGAAGAGGTCCTAGCCATGCCCCACCGCCCCACCCGCCGGGGAGCCAGAAACATCTCCAAGTAATGACACACTCCTCAGCCAGCCGGCTGCGTGACTCATTCTGAACCCGGGAGAGAGCCGCCTGCTTCAAAATAACCCTTCGGGGTTTTAGCACAAACGGTATTTCTGGAGCAGCTGCCCACACCTCACTCCTGCACGGGCGCACGTCACGCCCAGCCACGCCCCTCCCGCAAAACCCCGCTCCTGTTTGCACAACGCAGCGCCTGAGGCTTCCGCACTTGGAAGTAGCGAGCACCCGGCTGGGGGGCGGGGAGCACCCGCAGAGTCCCCGAACCACCGGACTCCGGGCGCGAGGCTCAGACGCTGCGGGCAGGAGACCACGCCGGGGGCCCAGGAGAGAGGCCCTGGGTCTCTGCGTCTCGCACGCTGGTTCCCAGCGTCTGCTTCTGGTGACCGGGGGCCCCCCTTGATTGTTTGAGGCTGTTCTGGGATGAAAATAACCGTTCCTTTCTGAGCTGCCCCTTTGATTCCGGCCTCACGGAGCAGACACGACTTCCTGTGTTTGGACAATGCGCTGCGCAGGGGCTATTTTGGCCTGGCGGTTTCCCGGCCGCCTCCCTCGGCCCTTTATCTCAAAAGACCATCTTTGGTCTCGGCCCCGCAGCACCCTTTGACGGCAGCCGGCCGGAGGCGCCGCCCCGTGTCACCACGGCGGCACTTTCTGAGTGTGGACCATCCATCATACTGATTTCTGCAGCCCGACGGGCCCTGGGGCTTCCAGGGGCTGCGGGGCTGAGATTCACCTGCAGAGGGGCAGGAAGGACTCTCGAAAATGTGGCCCAAGGACCCAAAGGTTGTGCATGATCTGGCCTGGGAGTCCTCGGCCGCCCGACTGGCGGGCCCTCACTCAGGGACACGGGTGGCGAATCAGAGACATGTCTGAGTCACACGGGAAGTGCAGGGCACGGTTGGGACCGTGTCCCAGGCCCCCGGGTTTCACCAAGCTGCAGGCTGCCTCAAAGCAGCAGGACCTCTGTGCTCCCCCCTCGACCGGTGGACGGAGGGACGCTGGCTGTCGGAGCTGCCCGCTGACCTTCTTCAGGCCCCCGACGGGTCCCGGCCCACTGCTACTGGCTCCATGTCCGGAGTCCTCCCGCGGGGCCTCCGACTGGGATAGACCGTAATCTTCCGGGCACAGTCAGGAGCCGAAAACAGCCCAGGTGAAAGCGGCCTGGGAGCCTTCAGTAACCAGCTGGGCCCCGCCAGCAAGCACTGGCTCCCCGTGAACCCAGCCCTGTGCCCACAAACCCTGCAAACCCCACTCTCAGACTCAGACCTGCACCTCCTGTCACTCCGCTCCGCCGCTGGGTCCCACGTGCCCCCCCAAGCCCCACACCCTGCACATTTTCGGGCCCCTGGTCGGTGAGCAGACAGCCCTGGTGGGCCTTGGGGAGAGAAGGGCAGCCAGAGAAAGTTCCAGAGCTTCACTCTGCCCACATTTTCCAAACAATAATTCCACCCAGAGCCTGTAAGAGGTAACGGGGTGTACCCCGTGAGCCCGATGCCCGTCTGTCCCTGGGGCGGGGCGCGGGGGCGCTCAGAAATGAGCTGCAGAAAAGGGTGGGCACCCTCATGGGCCGTGGGGGGCCCACTTCACAGCTCTCGTCCCCTGGGCGAGGGCGAGAGGGTCACACCCCAGCCACATCACCTTATGAGTGAACCCCAGGGTCCCAAGAAGGCCCCTCTGTATCCTCAGCCCTGGCCAGGGCTCCCTTCGTGTTTGCTGTCTAAAGTCAAGGGGTTTGGGTTGGTCTTCAGAAAATAAAACAAAAACCACTGAGTCCCTCCCACCTCTAATCCCCACCCACCACGGGGGCTGCTGAGCCCCGCTGGCTCGGCTCAGAGCAGCCTCACTGCCCCCTGAGCCTCGGGCGGACAGGGTGGAAACCCTCCAGGGTGGCCGTCATCGGCCCAAGGGACCTCTCACCGGGGACTGTCTCTTGGTAGGGATGGAGGCAGGCCTGGGGCCACCCTGCTCCCAACTGTGGACCCAGGGCCAGCCATGGCTGTCCGGGTGTCACCAGTGTGACTGTCCAGGTGTCCCCAGTTATCACTGGCCAGATGTCTCCAGCTGTAACTGGCCAGGTGTCCCTGGTGTGACTGTCCAGGTGTCCCTGGTATGACTGTCCAGGCGTCCCCAGGCGCGTTCCTGGCTCTGGGGGCCTGGCCCAGGGAGTGTCTCACTGGATCCTCCTAGAGGTTGCTCTGGACCCTGGGGCAGAGGCCTCATTCCCAGTGCCCGATTCTGGGGTGTGGCCCCTGGCTGAGGACCCCACGGCCCCTGCCCCCCTCCCCTGTGGCCTGCAGCGACGGTCGGTGCTGAGCCACTGCACGTGGGGTGAGCTGCCCAGCGGCCCCGTGTGCAATGACCGTCGGGACGGAGAGCCCAGGCCTGCAGGCGCCGGGACCCTCTCTGAGTCCCCGTGACTGCCCTGGCACTAGGCCGGTTGTGACGGGCGTTTCCATGCATACGGACGCCTAGCCCGAGCTCGGCCTGCAGCGAGGGCTCACAGCTGCGCACCCTCCTCCCCCGGAACCGGTGTCAGAGCCGCACACGGCCGCTCCGCACGCGCTTTAACCCGTGGGCCAAACTTGGGGAAAGACCGGCTAAAACCAAGGCCTCTGACCTCCTGCTCGGATCCAGGGGGGGCGGGGAGCCCGGACAGGAGTGACTGCCCCCAGTGCCCCGGGGTCCAGCCTCACCGACCAGGACCAGCGCGGCCTCCCCAAGGGGGTGGGGGAGCCCCTCCTACCTGGCCTTGTGAGTCCTGTTCCCGGCCAGGGCGGGGAGGCTGGCACTGGCGTTGGGGAACGGGGCCTCGGAGGAGGCGTTGGTCACTCTGTCCGCGCTCAGCCCCAGGTAGGACCCGTTGAGCAGGTCAGCGCCGGCCCCCGCGCTGTCCTCGTAGTCCACGTAGAGGCCGTCCGCCGGGGGGCTCCGCGGGGCGCCCCGCACAAAGATGCTGTTGCCAGTGTCGTTGAAGGGGAGCTCGCTGGAGTCGGAGCCCGCACCCAGAAGCTGGTCGGAGATGGCATTGGCCGAGAGGCGCTGCTGAGAGGGGGGACGCGCGTCCGCCGCTGGGTCGTCCTTGTCCCCCGCGGGAGCCGTCCCGGTGGCATTGCGGTCTACGAGGGAGACAGGTAGCTCACTCCCAAGTGCTCCCCTGTGTGGGCGCAGGGCCGCCGTGGGGGCGGGGTGGGGGGCCGTGGGGCTGGCAGCAAAGACCTGAACCCGGAGGCTCCCGGAGGCAGTGAGAGGGCCCAGGCCTCCAAGAGGAGGTGTGCAGGCCGCCCACACGGGCTCACGTGGGGAAACCTGTGGCGGATTACAGGGGTCCCCGTGGGGCATCCGACTCCTGGTTTTGGCTCAGGTCAAGATCTCCCAGTTTGTGAGTTCGAGCCCCGTGTCAGGGTCTGTGCTGACTGCGTGGAGTCTACTTGGGATTCTCTCTTTGCCCTTCCTCTGCTCACTCTCAATCCCTCTCTCTCTCTCTCTCTGTCTCAAAATATATAAACTAACATTTCTTCAAAATAAATAGGGTCCGCCTCAAAATCCACGCCTGCCCCGAACCTCAGAGTGTGAGCTTATTTGAAATCAGATCTTTATACAGGTGGTTTAGGACCTCGAGATGAGTTCTCGTGGGTTTAGGGTGGGCCCAGCCGGCGGCGTCTGCTCTTAGAAGAGAAGACACCCAGAGACACCCGTGCGCAGAGGAGAAGGCGAGTGACCACGGAGGCAGAGGCTGCAGGACTGGGCACCTGGAGCCTCCAGGAACCAGGAGCGGCGGGAGGGGCTGCCCCCTCCCCCTGGAGCCTCCGTGGACTTGCTGCCACCTTGGTTTTGGACTTCTGGCCTCCAGAGCTGGGAGAGAAGCAATGTCTGTTTGTCGTGAGCCCCCAGTTTGGGGTGATTTGTCACGGCAGCCCTGGGGGGTTAATACAGCCTGGGAAATGTCTTCTACTGGAAGGTTCTTTGCGTCTTGACAACTGGAGTGTCGGTCCAGACAGCCCTGGTGACCGCCGCTCAGCCCTCAGGAACACAGCCAGACGACCGTGTGGATCTCGGGGACCCTGACACACCCCTGCGTCTCCAGCCACTCCTCCTGCTGCTTCCCTGAAATCTGCCCCTCCAGGCAGTGTGTCCCGCAGAGGCGCTCTCCCCCCCCACCCCTCCCTCAGCCTCGCCCAGCTACGCCTCCCTGGTGCCCACACCCTCAGGTCAGGGGCCACCCTCTCCCAGCACTCGGGGCCCTCGCATAGCTCTTGCCACGCGGTGGCGTGCCGTCTGCATCAACCAAAGGAGCGAGCGCACGGGCTCTGAGGTCAGACTGTCCCAGGTCCGACTCGGGGCTCAGCCATGGACGGGGAAAAGCCCAGCCCCTGGCTAAGCCTCAGCCGCCCCATCTGTCAGGCGGGGACCACTGTATCCACCGGAGAGAACGGAGGGAAAGCGGCGCGTGTGTGAAGGGGCCCGCGCCGTGCCCGCCCCCGGAAAGCTGCAAGTAGGAGCCTCCCATCAGCCTTTGCCCAAGGCCCCCGCCCCAGGAAGCCCCCGTCCGCCCGGCCCTCCTGGTTACCTCGGAAGCCCTGGCCACTGGGGGGTCCCTCGCAGGCCCTGCCGCCGGCCTGCTCACACACCTCGTTGGTCTCCTGGGCCTTGCTCAGACCCAGCTCGATCCCCGGGCCCAGGTGGCCGAACAGCGGGTCGTGCGGGCCCAGCCGCTCCGAGGAGGCCTGGTCGTAGAAGGAGCCGTTGTGCCGCAGGAAGCCCAGGAGCGGGGCGCCGTCCAGCTCCCGGCCCTCGGCGCTCTCCGAGGCGGGCTCCGGGAAGCCGTAGGAGGCGGGCGGCGGGCGGCGGGCGTGCGGCTGCAGCAGCGTGTACTCGAAGGTGATGGAGGGGCTCCTGCCGTTCTGGTTCCACACCTGCGGCGGCGGAGAAGCGGCACCTCACCTCCCGCACGAGCCGGTGGGGGGGTGCGCCCAGGCTCCCGGCCCACGAGCCCCTGCGGGAAGCTGCGCTCTGGTCCCCGAGCTGCTGCCGTGGCCGAGCCCTGCCCCGGGGGCGCGCCCTTGACCGACGGATGATGCCTCTGCCAGCCAGCGCCTGCCGCGCCCCAAGGGCAGCCCGCCTCCGGAGCCCACGCACAGGGGGCGCGCCAGGGCCGAGGCAGAGGGAGCTGTCCGCTGCAGGCGCAGGCCGGAAGGGTGCACCCAGCACGGAGGATGCTCTAGGAGTAATAAAGCGGACGCCCATCTGCATTTTATTGTCACGCTGGCGGGCGGAGCTCTGGGAGAAAGTGCCAGCGCGCCCCCGGGGCGGCTCCTGGAAGCTGGGAGAGTGTGAGGCCAACACTACGCGGAGGCTAAAGCCAAGGCAGGTGATGGGACGGGAGGGAAAGGCTGGAGAACCCCCAGGTGACCGTCCGTTCCCTGCAGGAGCCCCGGAAGACACTCTGTTCACCGAGTGGAAGGAAATGTCCCGGCGAGAAGGCTAGCATCTAAGGGACGCCGCTAAGTGACCTCAGCCCAGGGCAGGTGGCAGGAGGTGCTCTTATAGACGGCCCACAGTCGTCAGAAGAAGAGAGGTCGACGCGGTGGCCAGGAGGCTGACCCACAGCGACATCTGCACAGGGCGGACAGGACAAAGGACTCCCAGGGGCAAGTAAATGGGACCAGGAAAGGGGCTTCTCGGTCTGTAAGATCAAAAAGTTCAAGGGTGGATGGATGCTCAGGGGGCGGAGGACAGCTGTCCCAAGAACGTGGCAGCCCCATCCGATTTCCTGGGCCATCGAACTCCGAGTCCCCGAATGATGGAACGGCCGTGTCCCCAGGACGAAGGACCCACAGGTGTCTATGGTAATGACTCCCCCCCCGTCCTTCCCCCAAAGAGCCTACAGCCCTTGACTTGGTTAACCGTTTGCTGGAGACATGGATAGACATTTGGGAACCGGGGTCCGTGTTGTCATTGTTTATCGGGGACCCAAAGCATGATCACTGCCCCCTGCTAGTGTGAGGGCTTGTGGGTGACACGTGGTGGCCCAGCTGGCCCAGGTCTGGCTCCCGGCGTGTCCCGTGGGGCTCACAGTGGCTCCAAGGCTTACCCAGTTCCCATTGCTGGTAGTCGGCTCCTCAGCCTGCAGGGTAGGGGCTGCCGCGGCAGGGACAGCTAAGTAGAAGCCCGCGACACCAGCCCCTGCCCCGCTGCCCCACCCGAGAGAGGGAATCCAAAACAGTACTGCCTCCTGGGGAAAATACAGAGATCGGGGCCCCTCCTAAAGCTACCCGAAGGATGCACAGTGGTGACCCCCGTACCCCTCACTTCCCTCAACAGGAAAACAAGACAGATCTGGGAGGATGACGGGGAGCCCTTCCAAAGCCGGCCGAGGGGAACCGCCGCTGCAGCTCTGTGACAGATCTGTGCCGGCGCAGATTAGCATGGCCTCAAGTTGGTCACATGTGGCCACTCACATGGCAAAGACCTTCTTTTCCACCCTGTAGGGAGGAGGGGCCGAAGTGGGTTTTGTTCACCCGGTAACACCCGCAGCTTTGCCCCAGGGCCGCGCCAATGCCCCACTCCGCGAATACACCGCGGGGGTTCTGGACCTTTCCACAGAGCCTCACACGGGCCGTCTGTGTCGACACCACGTCTCCCAGGCCAGCAGAGCAGGAAGTGATGCGGGAGGCCTCGGGAAGCCGGTGTCTTCCAGGAGACCGACACTCAGCCCCGCGAGGACCAAGGGCCCGCCCCCAGCAGTGACGGATTCGGGCTCCGTGGTCTGGGGCGCGCCAGGCCACAGGCTCGAGAGTAAGGGACAGAGCACTGCATCTCATTCTTTCCCGTATGGGGAAGACTTTTGGACGTGGCCTACCACATATCCGGAAATGCTGAGCCAATCCGTACACTGGGTACCCCAAGACGCTGGCGGCCTTCAGTGGGGGTCCTGAGGAGACGGGCCTCCGCAGCAGGTCCGGGCTGTGGTATAAACAGCCTGCCCCTTGGGCCATAACACCCAGCCGGGTCTAGAGCAATAGCGATCTCTCTCTCCGGCAGGGAGAGATGTCCCGTGGGCTTTCTGGCACGCCTTGATAGGAAAATGATAACGTAGCCCCCCGGTGCTCTGGAGCAAGGTCATGCCCCCGCCACAAATAAATCTCAGGTCATTTGGAGAAGAGCTGCTGACATGCTACCAGGCCCTACTGGAGCTGGAACCCTCTGGCCACAGGGCATCAAGAGACCCGTGCGGCCAGAGCTGAACCCCGCCCAGTTACACAGCTGGCGGGGCCCGGCAGCCTCCGTCCTATGGTGAAGCTGTCGCATCTGGGATTAGGCACAATCAGAGCAGGGGACGAGACCTCCGTCTCCGCAGGTGACCGCAGCCCTGCCCTGGCGCCTCTCTGTGCCCAGCGACAGCTGCATGCGGCACTGTTAGGATGACGTCGGAGGGGAGAGACGGCCACACTCAGTTTGGAGATGGGTCAGCTTGGTGTGGGGGGGGGGTACGAGCTGAAAGTGGGATCTGTTTCCCTAGAACCCCGGTCAGGGGTGGCTTCAAAAACCCTGCACTGAGGGAAAGTCCTCCCGGCGGGCTCCACGCGTGGGGGGGGAGGGCCATCTGATGAGGGGGGAAGCGTGGCAGCCCGAGGCGGGAACACGACCCGCGGGCTGAGCGCGTGGTGTGGGTAGGTGGTCAGCATCCTGGTGGACCGGGCACCGGGAGGCAGCAGACACGCGGGGAAGGGTCCGTGCCACAGGCATCAGATGTGCGTCGCCGTGTCCCTTGTCAATGCTCACCGGGGAGCAGCCCGCACGGGAGGGGCGCCAAACAACCAGGTGACACGGGCCAGCCTCTGCCATCGGTCCCCCACGGACGGCACAACAGGTGCACGTGAGCAATAGCCGCGGTGCCGAGGACGGGAACTAGGCGCAGCCCCAAGGGCGAGGCCGCTCGAGCTCCTCCCGGGACCGAGAGCCCAGCCCTCCAGCAGCGACCCGCAGCCTGCCCAGTACCGTGCCTCGAGGGGCCCTCGGCTCCTGGACGGCACGCGGGTTACGTGAGGCCCCCGTCCATCTAGCAGGGGACGTGATCGGTTGGCTGCCTTCCCTGCCCACGGGGCCTCCAGACGCAAGGGCTCCCAGAGCACTTGATCCGCTGAGACAGGACACCATGTGACGTCGCATTGGACAAAGGGACGCGCATTATAGCAAAAGAGGTGCCACAGCAGTCACACGATTGTGAGAGACACTGGGCCTACCCTCAGCTGCGTCACCCAGAACTGCCGGCCCGATGGGACCGCACACGGTGCAGGCACGGTGCAGCGTGTCCCCAGTGGACAGACGCATGGGCCCGGGAAGCACAAAATGGGAGTCACCTCCGCAATTGTCCCCAGTGGCCCAGAGGGCATTTGGGGTTTCTAGTCCGTGCAGTTTAAGGCTGCTCGTCTATAGGTCCCGATGCCTGGGAACACTTCCACAAACAGTACACTGTGACCGCCGCCTGGGCCACTTGGCACCCTGTGCCCAGCGAGCAGCCAGAAAGGAGTGGCTGCCCCAGCAGGGGAATTGACCCTGACCCCCAAGGCCGTGTTGGGATGCTTCAGCCCCAGGGCCAGAGACTATGTCCAGTTCCCTGTCCTCCACTGGGGCTCTTCCTGGCATCCATCCCCCTGCCCGGGCCTGGCGAGCAGGAGCCCGGGCCCCACGGGTAGGAGGGACTCAGACACTCGGCCAGGTGAGCCACTAGACCAGCAGAGGAGAACTCGGAGTGGGAAGCGCAGGAGGCAAGCAGCCCCGGGCCAGCCGCCGGTCACCTCACCAGCCTTCCCGGGGAGGAACTGCCAGAATTCTCAAGGAGCCCTTCCTGCTAAGGTGGATGTGTTCTAGGCGTCAAGCCTCCAGACCTCACCCTGCAGCGAGCTGCCCGGAGGGTGCGGGGGACAGTTCATAGCAAGACCTGCGCCAGGAATGTCCCTCGGTCAAAGAGAGCTGCCCCTCCTGAGGTCACGCCCATCCCTGTGGCTTCCGGCAACTAGGCCACGCCTCTCTGCCTCAACTCCAGGGGACTCTGATGGGATCAGCTGAGGTGCTGACCACACCTGCATCACGGCACCACATCTCCTCTGTCCACTCATGTCGCCCTCACCCCCTCACGGCCACTGCTCCTGACACCACGCCCTACACGCCCTGCACACAGACCCTGCGTCACAGGGTCAGCTTCCTGGGATCCTGACCTGCAACATGGCTCCGGGGAGAGGGGGAAGCCAGACAGCTGGTCAGCCCCAGGCGCAGCTCCAACAGAAGATGAAGAAATAGGTGGCCCCCATTAGATTCTGGGGCCATCCAGTGCCGCTCTGCAGCCAGGAAGCAGTGAGGGCGGGGCCGCTGCGATTAGAGAGCGTCCGGCCGAGCACTGAGACGCAGGCGGCTCCCGCCCCAGGCCGACCCGGGTCCCAGGCCCTGCCGTGTGCAGGCTCGTGATGGGCCAGTCCCCAACCTCCGTGCGCCCATGTTTCTTCATCTACAAAGTGAGGCTCTAAGTGCCCAGCAGGTGGATCCGGAAATCCCACCAGACGCCCCGCCGCACCCCTCAGCTTCCACTGAAACCTGCAGACCTTGGAAAACGCCAGAACTGCCCATCTGGAGTCACCTGTTTGCAGTGACCAGTCCTCGTACGGTTCCCCGAGGCTGGGGCGCCACGTGGCAACGACGCTTGTTTCTAGACACCAACCACGGGAATGCTCCCAGCCGGCGGGGCAGAGCAGGCCCAAACTCTCTCCTGCCCTCTCCTCAGCCCCATGCCGCACCCCAGAAGCCGGAAGCATGGGGGGCAGCTGGGGGCCATAAGCGCTTCTGGGACCCCCAGCGCTGAGGACCTGGCAGAAATGCCACAGTGTTGGTGGGGCCGGGGGGCAGGGGAGTATGAAGGGGGTATAAACCCCCAGCTACAGAGGAGGGAGGGGGCCTGCACCCCTGCATCCATGTCCCCGCCTACTTCCTGTGCTTAGCAGCCCCGCAGACCCTGAGGACGGCGGTTTCCTGGTGTGCCAGTAACCAGGGGCGCTGAGGACAACGGGGAGGGAGTGACTGAGGGAGTGAATGAGTGGAGGGGTGAGTGGATGGGTGAGTGGATGGGTGAGTGGATGGGTGAGGGAGTGAATGAGTGACCCCTTGGGGGAGGGCTGAGACAGCGGGGGGCCGGGTGAATGGGCAAGGGACGACTGCACTGAGCTGACAGAGACTAGGTAAGGGAATCGAAGCCTGAGTGGACGGGCGCATGAGTGACGGGGCAGGACCTCGCCAGGCCGGTGGAGCTGCTGCCTCGCGCACACACACGGGGCCACAGCGCGGCGCTGCCGGCCCGAAGCCCGCGGCTCACGCACCATGACATTCAGGCCCTGGTTGGTGGGCCCCTGTGCCACTATGTACTCGATGCCGGTCTCGTAGACGTCCATGGGCCGCCGGTACTTGACCACGGTGCCCGCGATGTTGAAGTTCTTGGGGCTGTCCACCTTGAAGTTGCCATTGAAGAAGTAGTAGCCAGCTTCGTCTGCAAGAGCTAAAGGGGCACAGGGCAGAGCCGCCTGGTCACATGAGCTGGACAGGCTACAAGGAGGACAGGGGGACAGAGTGGCCAGCTCACCCCACGACACCCCCCCCCCCGAGTATCCTGCAGACAGGACACCTTCTCCCGCGGTGGGGTCGGAAGCGCTGGCGGCGTCCAGCGTGTGGCCCGGCCAGTGAGAGCTAAGGAGATGAGGACGCACTCTCCTATCAGTCTAAGTTGTCCAGGAGGTGGAGGTGGTGGTCCTGTCTGGTCCCCTCCAAAGGGCCAGGGTCTGCGGGGTGATGAGTGGCCGAGTGACCAGGTGCCCGGGGAAGGCGTGCTCGGACGGCAGGTGCTGGCCAGCTCGGGGCAGGGCCTGGGCCTGGCCCTGCTGAGAGCTCGCTGGGTGACCCTGGGTGAGGACTTCCCTCCCAGTGCCCCCCCTTGGGAAAGGGGCCACACACGGGGAGGGGACCTCAGTGCCCCTCCCCTCCAGGGCCCACGCCGAGCCCGCTGCAGCCCCGGCCTGCCCGGCCCAGGACCCGTCCCAGCAGCGCCAGCCCGTTCTCCCAGGCGTGGCTGAGGGCCGTCGGGCGCATTCTTAGTCGCCCTCTCATTGAGACGGGGTGTGGGTGGACACTTGGAACAGAGGACCTCAGAAGGACGGCCACTCCCAGGGCCTGACCCAAGCCTGATGACGCCCAGACAGCAGGGCCATGCACAGAGCCCTCAGCAGCCGGGAGGGCGGGACAGCTCTGCAGAGCTGGGGTGATTGCTCGGGGCGGCTGGCCCTGCCCAGGGCTGTGGGGGACCAGCAGGGTACACGGGGCCTTGAGCCCCGGGGGACAGGAGTAAGGAGGCGAGCCCCACGCAGGGGTGGGGCGGGGCGGGGGGGTCAGTGTGTCTTTCGGAGGGTGTCCTCAGAGCCTGTCTGGGAAGCTGGCCGGAGGTGGGGCAAGAGGTCAGCTCCCAGAGCTCCTGACACAATCAGAGCGGAGACGGGCCATCCATTTACTATGAGGCAGACGCAGCCAGCAAGACCCATCTGCTGGAAAAATACCCTCAACACAGTGACATCAGAAAATAACGCGAGTGAGGGTGCAAGCTGTGCCCGCTGGGGCCCCGGGCTCGTATGCCTGCAGGGCTAAGTCCCTGGTGCCTCCAAAGCCTGTTTCCTGACGGTAACGACCCTCCCTCCCGCGACCCTGCCTCTGCTCTGAGGCGGCCCTTGCCGTTGCCACGCGGCTGTTTCAGGAGCCATGACTTCGCAGCCGGCTCTGAGAACGCGCCTTTCCTGGCCTCGCCAGTGTCCCGGCGGGGGACAGACAGCCGGCCGGGCAGAGGCCTGGTTCCCGAGCTCGGGTGACAGGGCCTGGGGCCTGGGGTGTGCGGACCTGCTGGCGTGGGGCCCGGCAGCAGAGTCCCCACCCCCGGCGGCCCCGGAGAAGGGCAGGTTTCACCCACCGGTCCTGGCTGTCACGCACCGCCCTGCGACTCAGGGAAGTGACCCAGGCTTCTCCGCCTGGGCCCCCTGACAGCCCCCACCCAGGGCAAGCCCGGGTGCAGAACAGCTCAGTGGTGTCAGCACCCACCCACCCACGCCAGAAGGGGCTCGGGCTGCCTCCGGGGTGGGGAGGGTATAGACAAGACAGGTTGTCAGGACAACGCTCCAACTACAGAGGGGGACTTTCCGGAAACTGTCAGCAGCTCGGGGCCTCACCACCTCATCCACCCAGGCAGATCCCTCCAGAATCCTCAAGCGGAAGGGCCCCTCCCTACTGAGGCCCACCTGCCCACCTCACTCAGGCCTGAGTCTGAATCTTACTTCTGCTTCTCGCCGCCCATGACCCCCAACTAGCCACCTGCATGCTCTTTACCTCCTGCCACCTGCTCCCCTCCTGCGTCTCATCCTTGTGCCCTGGGGGAGGGGCAGCCAGAGATCCCACCTCTGGCGCCTCCAGCTTTGGCCTGTGCCAGGCTCTCCAGGGACAGGCTCACTACCTGTTGTCACGCACGGGGGATGGAGTCAGCCTCCCTATGACCCCCTCCCCCAACACACTCAGGTCAAGTTCTGGCTTCTGGGGCCTGACTCTCTCCTGCAGGACGGATCCAGGGTCAAGTACCCCCCATACATTTTGTCCCGCACCCAACCACAGGCCCGCAGGAGGCCCTACACGCGTACCGAGGACATCGGCAGACTTCTTCCGCTCCACGATCTGGATGTCTCGGGCGCCGGCAGGGATGTGGGTCACCAGAGAGTAACCTGGGGGACATCGATGATAGTGAGCTGCGGACTGGCGCACCACCCCCTCTCCACTGGAGCATCACCACCCTCCTGTGCTCCTGGTGGGTGAGGGGTGCTGTCTCAGGGAAGCCCCACCCTCCACAGCTGCACCCGGGCCACGACGTGAGTCCAAGGCCCTTCGGAAAGGCTCCAGGCTCCAGGACCTTCTCCTACCAAGGCCGAGGGTGACACTCATCAGTACCTGTCCCAGCCCCTCTGGAGGGCCACTGTGGGCCACACGGACCTTAGATCTGCTGGAATACAAGACTTGGGTCCTGCTCTGCCACATGTTACCAAGAAGATCCTGGAAAATGTCACTGGAGCCCTTGGGCCTCAGTTTCCTCATCTGCACACAGGGATGAGGGCTCCCCCTCTGCGTGATGTGGGGGTTTGCACAGCACAGAGGGCCCCAAGGGCGTGGCCCGAGCTGTCCTGGCAGCATGTTGATTTTAAAGCCTCACTACGCTCAAAGATGCAGATGGGTGAATACAGAGAGGGCCACGGAAGGTGGGGAGACACCAACAGAGGGACCGAGGGCCTGGGGGGCAGGGGACACCGGAAGAGACAAGTGCTGCCAGCAGGGCCTCGGGGCCGCCTGGGGAGGAGAGATTCTGGAAGCCTAAGAGAGAGAAGTCTCGCGAACGGACAGCGACGGCGAGGGGGGTGCACCTGCACCCGCCCCTCCCCCTTTGCAGGCGCCCAAAGGCCCCGAGCCAGAGCGCGCAAGGTGGCTCCTTGGGGGGCAGAGTGGGGAGCTCTGGTCTGCAGCGAGCCCCCCCCCCCCACCGCAGCACATCTCGGGCTCCCCGCGTGCCGGGCTGGGCGCAGGCAGAGCAGGGGAGAGGCGTGCTCCCTGGTCCCCGCCGCAGGCACCTAACACGGACGGCAGTAAAATGAACAGGAAATGATGATTGGCTCAATTGCCATGTATTCAAACGTGGGTTTAAATACGTTCATTTTTAAATTAGCAGCCAGCTCACAAGATTCCTGCGCATTTAACAGCGGCCCTCGCACAGTGCAGGGCCGTGGGCGCGGTTAGCACACACCCATTTCTCAGGGAAGACCGCGGGTCAGCGCTTAGCACCACAGGCCCAGGAGCCAGGCCGTCGGGGTTCAGACCCCGCTGGGCCACTCCCGGCTGTGTGGCCTCGGGCTAGTGCCTTCCCCTCTCTGCCTGTCCCCACATCTGCAGCCGCCTGCCTGGTGATGCCGTGAGGCGTGGACGCCTGGGCCCGGGCACAGGAAGGACTCTAGACGGAGCGGGATTGGGAGCGACGGCCCCAGCCCCCCAAGCTGGGAGTTCCCCTGGACCGGAGCCTCGCCTACTGGGCCTCACTGGAGCCCACAGAGCACGGCACAGAGGTGCTCAGAGAGAGACAGGCTGCCACCTCCACGCCCCGGGATCCCACATGAGCCGCCTCTGCCCGCCACCCCGCTGTGTGTCCTTCAGATGCTCCCCGCTGTCTTCATCCAGTCCCTTCTGAGCCCAGCATGCCCGGCCCCGGCCCCACGTCGGAGCCCTGACATCCGCTCTGAAATTGTCCCTGCTGTGGGGGTGGACGGTCAGGGTCCTGGCAGCCAGGTCCACGGCCAGCCTCACTCGGGAACCTTGAGCAGGCAATGTCCGTGTGGGCCTGTTTCCCCATCTGCTCAGTGGGTTTCGAGTGCCCTGCTTTCCTCAGTCTGAGGGCTGTGATAATGCAGGCCAGCCTCACAAGCATTTCCTGAGACCCAGAAATGCAGTCAGCATAGCACGAGTCTAAAGTGACAACGTTCCGAAGCACAGAGCCTGTCACAGGCAGAGACCCCCCCCCACCAGCCCCTGCTGGGCCAGGCCTAAACGGGCACGCCGGGCAAGCGCACTGCCAGGGAAGGGGAGGGCTGGCCCGGCGATCGGACTCTGTGCCCCGGCAGCCCTCAAAGCGGGTTTGAGAGCTTAGGCCCCAGAACCCTCATGCCCAGACTTAAATTTCCTATCAGCCTCATGTGAGATGGGACGTGCCTCAGTTTCCCTCTTTTGGGTGCTGCCACAGAGGTCAAACATGATCCCCCGCCACTCGGGCGCCCAGTATTCAGTAGGCACTATATAAAGAGCGGCTCGGAGGGGGCCTTCCGGAGCGCCTGGCCAGCCTACCCGGTGCGCCGTCGAGGGGCCGGGCCGGGGGGCAGGGGCGGGCGCGCTGCGGGCTCTCACCCAGGTGGGCGCTCCCTTTGCGGTAGTTGCCGGTCACGTGGGTGCAGCTGCTGCCGTCCCCCTGGCAGACGCCGCACCTGTCCAGCACGTGGGTGGAGAAGAGCACGCCGTCACAGCCGATGGGCTGCAGGGAGGGAGGTGGAGAGGGCGCTGGGAGGGCGCGGAGACCCAGGCCCCCGGGACAGGCGAGGCAGCCAGCGCCACGACACCGGTGGAACTTTTGCCACAACGTTTAACAACCTCACATTTTCCAGACACGCAAACCCCTCGCAGGGCCGTGAGCTTGCAGGACGTGCCGTCACGGGCGGGGACCATGAGCTGCCGCTGCCCGTCCTCCGTGGTGCAGTGCAGGTCGCACGGCTTGCTGGAGATGTGCACGTAGTCATCTGGGGGGGGCCGAGCGTCTCAGGGGGGTGGGGGGGCCCGGGAACTTCCCCGTCCCTCCCTGCGGAGACGGAGATCCTCCCGCCCATTGCGCAGCTGGGAGAACTGAGGCCCGGGGGCCGGGACGGGACGGATCCCCCTACCGACGGTCCTGGGCCGCCCAGCACGTGCTCCATGAGTGGCAGAGGCCAGCTCATCTTCCCCGCTGCCTGTGGCCTGAGCCCCCCCGCTGGGCCTCACCGGCCCACCTGCCCACCCCGGGCCCTGGCCGTTCCAGGACGTGGAGGGGCCGCCCCAGCGCTCTGCCCCCCGCCTGAGTACCGGGGTACAGGGGCTTCCACTGGTGTGTCCGCCCGTCGTACACGCGGGAGTTGAAGGAGATGCATTGCTCCTCCCGGAAGCTCCTTCCGTCCGGCGGACACTCCTGCGGAGCGAGAGGCGGCAGCTCCAGGGGGGACTCGGCCGACAAAGGCATTTTTGTCCGGGCTGAGCAGGAAATGGCTGCAGCCTGGACGGGTGGCCTCTCGTTCCCCGTCAGTCCCACTCACTTTCTGGAAGGAGCAGCGGGGGCGGGGGGCACGGAGAGGGCAGCGGCCGCCCCTCAAACGCCTGCATGCACTGGCCCTCCTCCTGCTCCGGGCAGGGTCCTTCCACGTCCCTGCCACCCTGGCCTCCTCCCCGGACGCCCTGGGCCCCAACCCGCCTGTGCATGGAACATGGCACATGGCCTGAGGTGGGCTGGGGTTCACAGAAGAGGAGCCCCTGGGGCAGAGCGGGGACGCCCGGGGGCGGGGGACAGCTGGCCACGCTGAGGGGGTCTCCCTCGGGAGGAGCTCACAAGCAGCCAGGAGGGAAGCAGACCCAGGATGCCGACAGAGGAGCTGTGGCCACCGGCCGCCCCCAGACCCTGAGCTCGGGGCATACAGAGACACTCACAGGGACACAAAGCCCCTGTGACTACTGTCTTTCTGCCCCAGCCCTGTTGGGTGGAGAGCTCAGGTCCAGACCAGCTTTGGCCCCATTGCAAGGCGCCCAGAGGCCAAGCCAGAGTCAGTGCCTCCGGCCCGGCCTGCGGGGCTGCAGTGGGACTTCTCACGGGTGGGGTCGGGACCCGGGTGACTGTCAGCCTCCCAGCCAGCACCCAGCACAGGGCTTGTGAGCGGCCTGAGGTCAGCACGTCAGAGGCTGCGCATGAGGCCCCACCGGCAGAAGCAAGGGCCACCCCTGCGTGTGCACAGCACAGACGTGACCCGAGGCGTGGAGGGGGCTCTGCGCCCAGGACCCCTCACCCTCCTTCTCTTCCGCAGGAACTGAGGGCAGTATCAGGGTCTAGAGGGCCTGGGGGCCGCTTGAGGCTGGCCTGGGGGGCTGGGGGCAGGGCTGCGGCCGCACCCAGCCGGGGCCTCACCTGCACTCTGCACAGCTCGTGGCGCCGGGACGCGCCCGTGCAGGTCCTGTTCCCGGCGCCCGCGACTGACGTCCTCCTGGGGGCGAGAGCCGGGCTCTGAGCTGGGAGCTGGGCCCCTGAAGCCCCCTCATTCCTCCGCCCCCCACCCCTGCACTACAGCCCAGGAGGGGGACGATATCCGAATCCCGGGACATTTACTCGGTACCAGCCCCGTCCCGGGAGGCGGGTGGGCTCTGGCACGATGCCCGCTCCACACATGAAAAAGCTGACGTTCAGAGAGCTCCAGCGACTTGCCCAAGGCCACACAGCGAGGAAGAGGTGGAGGCAAGATCTGAACCCAGGTCCGTCTGACGGTAACCACGACATCATGGGTTTTCCCCCCATGTTAATTCAAATCAGGTCTTCAGAAAAGAAGGCCGGGGAGGACCTCGCCCCCCACTGAAAAATCCCAAGACGGGGCGGCCGGCTCAGTCCGCAGAGTGTACCCCTCTTGATCTCAGGGTCATGAGTTCAAGCCCCACGCTGGGCTTGGAACTTACTTCAAAAAAGAAAACAGAAAAAAAAAAATCCCAAGAAATGGATCCAGCTTTCTGAGGAAAGGGCTGTCCCCAGAGCCCTGGGGAAGGGTGAGCCCCGGACACGGTCACCCAGGACCCGTCGGGAGCCGCGGCCCTCACAGGCCAGCAAAGAGACTGCCCTAACCTGGCCTCTGCCGCCTGGGCCTGAAGACCCCTCCTGGCCTGAGCCCCCCGCCGGCCCCCTGCCGCCCAGCTCCGCGCCAGGCCCGCACCTCTGCCGCAGGCAGTGCCGCTCCTGGGACGTCACGCCGGCCCCACAGCTGCGGGAGCACGCCGTCCACTTGGTCCACTCTCCCCACCAGTAGGCCGTGGCGTCCGAGCCCCCCTCCAGGCTGTTGGACGTCGGGCTGTTGTCCTGGGCGAGAGTCCCCATTGCCGGTCAGAAGAGGCCGGAGCAGGACTGGCCAGCCACCCCCGTGCCCTGCTCAGCCCGGCTGGGCCGCTCGGCACCCAGGCCCAGGTGCCCCGGGTGCTGCTGGAGGGAGCTCCCTGGAAGTCACGGCCGTATCTTGAGGTCGGCAGTATCCTGGCGGCTTGGGGGGAGCTGGCGACCACACTGTCCTTGCTTGCTTTGTCCCGAGCAGCCTGGGCTCTGCAGGACACAAGTCTGCCCCATCTACGCGCCTTGTGGCAGGACTTTGCTCAGAAGGAAGCGCTCAGCCCCTCCAACCTGGTCCTGCCCAAGTCAGCAAGGGGTCCAGCGTGCCCAGAGTCCCCGTCGGGGCTGCTCTGACTGGCTCGTCAGAGACACTTCTGGGAGCTGCGTGGGGTCTGGGAGTGCGTGCAGGGTTCCCTGGACACGTGCCCTATGCCGGCCACACGGCCCCTCCCACCTCAGCCCATGCGGGTGAGGGACCTGCCCCCCACTCACCGTGGCCCCAGTAGCCGCCACACCCCCAGCCAGAAGAGCCGCGGCCAGCAGGGACCAGACCCAGCGTGAAGGCTGCCGTCTGCCATCCATCCTAGGAAGCAAGGCCACGGTCACTGCCAGGCCAGGCCCAGCTCCTCTGACAGCTGACGAGGGTCCACTTAAGGGAAGAGCCCTTGGGGCCCCCCTAGCAGTGAGGCCCCGACGCTATCTGGGATGGATTGATAGTGGCTGCCTGTTGGCCCTGTTGGTAGAGGTCGGTGAGTGATTAGCGATGCCTGCCCTGGGCACGAGAGCCACAGGTAGTGCTGCGCTTGCCAAGCCTGCCCCACCTCCCGATAAGGGTGTGCAGGGGGGTGTGCCACGCTGGCTTTGCCCCTGACCACCTGAGCTGCCGAGAGAGGGCCTGCAGAGACAAGCAGTTAACGAGGCTGCAGGCCCGGGCCGCACCCACTGGGTGAAGGAGCCGAGCCCCAGAACTCAGGCCACCATCTCGACGGGGACTTTCACCTGCTCAGCGTCAGCTGCCCCTATGGGACAGCGATCTCCCGCCAGCCACGCGGGGCTGCTGGAGGGCTCTGTGGATGCCACCCCTCTGCCAGGCCCTTCCCCTCCCTGCCCACCGCTACCCCTGTCCTTGAGGGGGCCGGGCCCGGGGCCCTCAGGGATCTCGGGGCGGGCAGAGCCCCGGTGCCTGCGCCCCTCTCTTGTCCCCCAGGGGTGTGGAGTGAGGGTGGCCCAGGGCTACAGGGCCGTCTCTTCCCTGACGCATCAGCACTGTCAGCCCCAAAACAGCACTCGACCTTCCTGCCTGGGGTCAGATCGAGGGGGCCCCTTAGCCTCCCTGATCTGCTTTCTCTGTGTGGACGCCTGCCTCTTAGAAGGGAGGTCGGGGGCTCCAGCGGCTCTGTGCAGGGCTTCCCTCAGGTCCTGAGTGTCACTCGCCAGCAAGTCAGAGAAGGGGTTTCAGAAACCACCCAGCCTGTCCCCCTGCAGTCTGGAACCGAGAGAGGGGAGCCGACTTGCTCAAAGCCACACAGCAAGGTGGCCAGCTAGCCCCCAGACCAGAGTAGAGTCAGGGACTCAGCCCCTGCCCCCCCCACCTAATTTCAAGGAAGAAGGTGTGAAAGTCGCCCCCACCCCTCCCAGCCCTGAAGCCAACTCCAGATCTGCGCCCCTCTCTTCGCAGGGCTGACACCTGCAGATCGTGGTGTCCTAAGAATGTCCCTGCTAGGACAAGGCAGCAGTTCACCCTGGAGTTTGGACCCCGCCTCCCCGGCTGCCTGCCTGCCGCCCCCCCCCCCCGGCCGCCCCCCCCCCCCCCCCCCCCCCCCCCCCCCCCCCCCCCCCCCCGCCCCTGCCTAGCCAGCCTCACACAGCACAGAGCCCCCCTTCTGCAGTCCCACTGGCTCGTTGGTGCCCCAGCTCCTGCCTGCTGAGCTGAAGACAGGTGCTGAGCCGGCCCCACACTTGGTTTTCATTAAGGCTCCCAGACACCGCTGGCCACAGGCCAGGTCCGGCTCAGGCGGGATCCATCCCTCCCTGGGGTCCAAAAACAGCCACCGGCCGGCAGGAGAGGCTGCCCCGGCAAAGACCAGCTTCAGGCGCCCGAGGCTGGGACCTGAGGGGCCACCCGCACCATGCCCTGAGGGTCGGGACCCCTCCCCGTGAGCCCTCCCCCTGTTATATAACGGCTCCCCCCAGGGGACGGGGGGGGGGGGGACACTCTGCCCCCCCCAGCCCCCTCAGAGCCACATCCGTGCCCCTGGAGGGCTGCGGGGGGCGAGCAGGACAGCGGAGGTGGCCTACCTGGCCCCCGGGTCAGCAGGCCGTCCTCCTGGGGAAAGGGGCAGAGCTGCTGGCGAGGGCGGCGCCAGGTGCCGGGAGTGGGGGCGGCTCAGAGCGCGGCGGGCGGCGGGCTCTGCCTCTCTCCCGCCCTCCTCCTCCCCCTCTGCCTCCGTCCTCCACTTCAAAGAGCACCCACGAGAGGGGGCTCCCGGGCGGCGCGGGCCCAGCGGCGGCTCTGTGGCGCGGCCGCCTTTATAGCTGTCAGGCCGGCAGACAGGGAGGAACTCACACTTCCCACCAGGCCGCTCCCCCGCCCGCGGCCGCCCTGCGCACACTTAACCCGCTCCGCGCCTCTGGAGCCCGGCCAGGCCGGCCCGGCTGCCTGCCGATGGCGGCCCAGAGCGCGAGCACGGAGGCCGCCTCGCCGGTCCGGAACTGGGAGCGAGTGGTTGGGGTGTCTGGACGGAGCGGGCGCGAGCCTGGGGTCACGGGGGAGGTGGGCGGTGGCCGGGCCCAGCCGGGGCCTGTCCGATTTCTGCCTCAGGCGGTGGGGACCCAGTCTCCGGTGCTCCCTAGCCCGGGATGTAGGAGACCTCCGGTCTGATAGCTCCATTCCACGGAGCGGAAAGGTGAGGCCCAGGCCACCCAGCCAGCCTTGGAAAGGTCCTCCCGAGAAGCAGACGCCGATGCAGGTGGAGGGACTACCGAAGACCCAGTGGGGGCTCCGCCGAGGGTTCTGGGGGAGGGACAGGAGGGCCTGCTGACCAGACAGCCAAAGTGTCCGGGCCGGGCTGGGCCGGGCCGGGCCGGGGCGGGGGCGGCCTGGGGACCTCTGTGCAGATGTTCGGCACCAGCTTGGCACGGCACAGCAGCCGGGCAGTCCCTGGCAGGCCAGACGTGATGCTCCGGGCCTGTGCCCTGCTGAGTCAGAGCGCGGAGCAGAGGACGGAGCAAGTCGCCCGCGCCCCAGCCCCCGGGACCCCAGGAGGACCCCGGACTTTGCCGGCCGGCCCCGAAGCAGGGTCTGGCACCCACCGCTTATGCACCAGGCCCCCCAAGCCCACCCCCCTGGCACACAAGCGGGGAGTGGGAGCCGGGCAGCACCGTGTAAGGTCTTCTGAGCCATTTCAGCCATTCCCCTGCCTCCGCTGCGCAGGAGTCATGGCCCCACACAGGCACCTGGGGCCTCCTCCTCCCCTGCAGCCTCCCTGCCAGGGGAGCTGCGGGGGGCTCCTTCAGCGGCCATCTCGAGTGGCGGAGACTTGGTCCGTCCCTGTGGGCTGTCTGGCCACCGACAGGAACAGTGGAGAAGACGTAGGAGTAGCCCCACTGCTCCCTTTCGTGGAGCCCTTCCCCTTCCCGTGTGCCAGGAGCTGCGCAGCCAGCACCTTCACTGTGCCCATTTTGCAGATGCACAGACTGAGGCTTCAAATCACACATCTGGTAAGTGGCACGTCAGGGACCCCAACGCTCCTACTGATCGTGTCCTCCCCGTCTGCAAGGTTCTCCCGTGACATCTGTCCTCCCTGGAAAATCGGGGCAAGGGGGAGACAGGTCTCACTCAGCTCATTTTCCCCTTGGGGCTGCTGGATAGTCAGCATGACCAAGACTTGAACCCAGGTCCACACTGCCCCCTGGGGTCGGTGTGCTGAAGCGCAGATGGGATGGAGCTCGTCCTGGGACACCGTCTGCAGCCACGCACCCTGGCTCCTCACGGACGCGTGGCAGACAATGCCACCCCGCGGTCAGAGCCTCAGCCGCCACCCCCTCCCCTCCAGCGGAGCGCCAGGGCCCTGCACCCCCCCCCCCCGGCGCGGTCCCGGAACTCCCAGCGTTTCTACACCCAGCCAGCGCCAGGGTGACTAATGGTGTCCCTTGGAAGGGACCCCACAGCCAACCCGCACAAACACCCCCAGCGCCTTCGCTGAGCCCGGAGACAGGCCCCCCCCCGCCTTGTGACCTCCTGCAGGTGTGGGACCCTCCCAGGTGCCTGCCAGACTGCAGCCCCAGGCCACCCTCCACTTCGTGGGACCCACCACGGCTCCCCCTCCCCCGTGACACCAGGGGCCCCCACACGGCAGGCCCACACACAGCTGCACCTGCTGCTTGATCTGCTGGTGGCCTGGGAGTGTCGGGGGAGAACTCAGGAGCCGGGGAAGGCTTCTGGGGGCCCCCAAACACCCTAGGAATTTGGGGGTGAAGAATAAAGCACCTCCGTGAAGGCCCCATTGTGCTCTGAGTGCAGAGCTGCCGGCCCCATGGGGAGCTGGTGAGGGCGGCCTCCCGGGCCAGCAGGCCATAGGTGCCCTGGGGACTCATGTCACAGGGTCCTGGCCAGGCTCCCAGTACAGGAACCCAGAGCACCTGCCCAAGGAGCCTCCCAGCCACCGTGCAGACAAGGGACCCGGGTGGGGCTGTCGCCATACTGAAGGTCTTAATAATGTTACGTTCAAATCCGTGTTCTGGAGGTGACATCTCAAGGGACGCAGGAGCAGAACTGGGGCCTGGAGCCTTGGCTCATGCACGGTCCACCTCCCGCCATCTTCCCGGTTCTTGGCCACCCGCCCCCCTGCCAGCCCTGGCCCAGCCACTGCAGCTGCCTCTGCCCCCCATTCGTCCCCGGGCAGGGGTCTGGGCACCTGTGAGGGCAAACACAAATTCCAGGAGTGTCTTCGTCCCCAAAGGAACATGGCGTTAAACCTTGACTAGAAGATTGCACGGTCAGGGGCCCCCTGGGGGGCTCAGTCGGTTAAGCACCTGACTTCGGCTCAGGTCATGATCTCAGGGTTCGTGGGTTTGAGCCTTGTGTCGGGCTCTGTGCTGTCAGCTCAGAGCCTGGAGCTGCTTCAGATTCTGTCTCCCTCTCTCTCTGACCCTCCCCCATTCACGCTCTGTTTCTCTCTGTCTCAATAATAAATAAACATCAAAAAAAATTTTTAAATAGCACGGTCGGTCTGGAGGATCGGGGAGGAAAGAAGAAGCTCTGTCCTTCGTTTTGAGTAAAGCCCCCCCATTTTGCACTGAGTCCCAAAATCACCCGGCGGCGTCACTGCCTCCTGGCTCAGTCCCTCCTATGGTGCGAGCTGTCCTGGGCCCTGGCGTCAAAGCAAGTATCTCGAGCCCCCGTCTCAGGTCCTGCTCCCGCTTTGTGGAACCCTTCTTTTGCACCCATCTGCACATGCTCAGCACCGCCAGATGATCTTCTGGGACCACCTCCTCCAGGAAGCCCCTAGGACTTCATTGTGGCTTCTCACATGGGGCCAGAATGCTCTTTCCTGACCGGCAGCTGGGACCCAGCTCACGCGGCATCCTTGGGGCCCCAGCTGTGTTTTAGGAGAGTGTCTTTCCCCCGGAGCCTTCTGGATGTCCGAGGAGGAACTTGGAAACAGCAAAGCAGGCGCATTTCTCCTGATGCCGAGCAGGGGAGTGGGGAAACAGGAGGAAGGCCAAGAAGCAGGCTCGGGGCACGGGAGGGGCGCGGGTGGGCCGTGGGGAGACCAACTGGGCATGCTGCTGGCTGAACGGGGACACGGGGAGCCAGGCCCGTGCTACACGGCAGAGCGTCCGGAGCAGAGCTCAGGAGCCTGGGGACCCCAGCCAGAGCGTGTGTGAGGCGAGTCCCCAGCCCTGGCCCCCAGAGGCCAGCCAGCTTCCTCTCCCCTCATGCCCACCTGTGCATCTCCCGCAACGTCCTGCCTGCCCTCCTCCTCTCTCTGTCCCCCGGCGCCTGGGGCCTCCTGGGGCCCTTCTGACAGTAGAGCTTTCCCACCCAACAGGCACTGGGCCATCGGGGGGCCAGCTTGGAGGTGACCCGCCAGACACCAGAAGGGGACCGGGCCCCAGAAGGCAGCCCCCACACAGTCCGTCTGGAGCTTCCTGGGTCCCCATGAGCTCCCTGCCTTCACCCCCCGGGGCAGATGACAGTTCTCTGCCCTTGGCCCAGGGGCTGGATGTTCGGAAAGAACCCCCCCCCTGCAGACCCCGGGGGTGGGAGCTGGGGCACAAAATGGGCTTCTCTGTTTGCTGGTCCTTCCTCCTCGGCCAGGGGCACCGGCTTTAGGCCAAGGCCTGAAGTTCAAACGGAGAGGACCCAGGAAGAGGGTAGGCCTCTCTGGTTCTCAGATTCCCTTCCACCCGCACGGAACAGGCGGGCGCACGAGAAGCCCCAGGGCCAGACAGACAGACAGACAGCTGCTGCTCAGAGTGCCACACCGTGACCGTGTGAGGCAGGGGCAGTGCCGGCTCCATTTCACAGATGAGGAGACTGAGGCTCACTGGGCGGGGGCTCGCCGGAGCCCCAGAGCCAGGCAGGGGCGGAGTCCTCCGGTCAGAGCTGGGGGGACTGGAGCTGCCTGCGGCTGGAGACATCGCTCGGACCTCTCACAAGCTCTGTGGCAGGCCCACAGCCGACACACAGGACACGTGCACCACGCAGAGGCCCTGGACAGCGGTCCAGGCTGCGCACCCCAAGGGACGAGCTGGAAACCATAAGAGCCCGCCCCGCTCCTCCAGGTGTGGGGCCGCCCCAGTGCACCCCTACGCGCAAAGCCAAGGCGCGGCCGCCCCGGCGCTGCGGGCCGGTGTTCAAAACTAGGAGGATGCAGGCGCAGCCCCTGGCTTGCTCTCTGGGCGGGCAGGGCAGACAGACAGCTGTCCGGGAGGCGGGAGCTCGGTGCCATTCCAGGCATTTCAGCATCTCTATAAAACCCGCCTGCTCCGCAGCGGCGGTCGGGGGGGCTCCGGGGGCTCCCTGTGGGCCTCCCCTCACCCTGGGCCGGCGCCACCTGCTGGGCAGAGCCGGGGTGGCGCCTGGGCCGCGCTGGGAAGCCAAGTCTCTGCTCCTTTCCCAGCCTCAGTTTCCTCCCCTGTAAAATGGACAAGGCAGAGACAGCTCTCTCCCCCCACCCCCCACCCCTGCAGCTGCCAGGACCCGACAGGACAGAGTAGGAAGAGGGCTTGGCACAGGGCCCTCCACATGGCCGGCACTGAATAAACGCCCGGGCTAGTGGTTTTCAAGACACGTGGTGTGATGGTGGGGGGACGAGGGGAGCCCGCAGGTCGCCGGGGTCAGGAGAGGCTGAGGGCCACAGTACGAATGGGGAAAGCAGGAGCGGTGAGCGTGTCCCAGCAGACGGGGGGTGTGCGGCTGGAGTGGGAGCAGGTGGGGGCCGCTGGGGGAGGGTGTCCGTGGCAGGCTGGCAGGCAGGGGCCACGGGACCCAGGGAAGGGTGGGGAGAGGTTGCTCATCAGTCACTCAGGCCCCCGGTTGAGCCTGCCCAGGTTGAGTGGCCCCGTCCCCGGCCCCCCACCCTTGCACCTCCGAGGGCAATGACTCCACTCTGCCTCCCCCTCCCGCAGGCCCAAGGCCCCTCGCTTGGCCGGCTGCAGGGAGAGCTGAGGGTCATTTCAGTCCTGCTCAGGGCTGGACGCCTGCCCCCGAGCCAGCTGGTCCGTCTCCAGGCGGCCAGGTCTCAGAGGGGAGCCACGCGCAGGCCGCCCCCACCTCCACGCTGTCCCTGGACTCCCGGCCCCGCTGCTCCTCGGGCTGCCCCAGGCCTGGTCACCTGTCTCCCCGCTCTGGGGGCAGCCCCCCTCGGCCCCCTTCTGCCTTAATCACTGCAGCACATGTATGAGCGGCCTCCCCTTCTCTTTTTCCCTTCCCCAAGCTCTCGGCGCTGGCCCTGGAGTTCACAGCTGCAAAGAAAACACACACGCTCTGCACAAAACCAACTGTGGAATGTTTCCCTGCTTCTGAGCGGGTTTATGGCTCCAGAGAGTTCTCTGACACCTGACATCTACTCGTGTTTCCACTCCCCCTGGGGGCTGGGGGCTGGGGCCGAGCAGGAGCTGAGGGGCGGCGGGGGGGGGGGGGGGGGGGGGGGGGGGGGGGGGGGGGGGCCACACCGGGTCGCCTGCGTCCCGCCCGGAGCAGCGCTCGGCGGGATCTGCTTTTCCCATCTGGGGCAAGGGAGTCAGGCTGCTGAGTGCCAGGCTGAAATGTGCAGCAGCCTGGCCCCCTTGGACTTTCATTCATTCTTTTAACAAAGTCATTCATTCAGCCAGTGTTTGTTGAAGTCCGGCCGCACGCCAGGCTTGGGCTCAGCCCCGGGGAGCCCTCGGCCTGCCCGGGGGCCAGCGCGGGGGACGCGCTGAGCAGCAGCCACCAGAGCGGCCGGCACAGAGGGGGACGCACGTTCTCACGGGGTCTGAGCGCGCGGTGAGGACCGGGTGTGCGGTGAGGGGGCCGGGGCCGGGCCGGCCCCCCCCTCTGCCCCGTCTCCTGACACTTGGCCTTTGCCCCAAGGGAGGTAGATGCCTTGGGGACTTGGAAGACACTTAAGCAGAAAAATGACATGATCGAACGCGTCACTGCGAGCAGCAGAAGTGGGTCCGGCCGGTCAGGGCAAGAAGGAGGTTTATGGGAAGGGTGCTTCGGTTGTTCTGCTCCGGAAGGAAAGGCCGCGCAGCCAGGCCTCTCTCCCTGAGATGCCGAGAGGCTTCGGGGCCCTCCCCTCCCCAGGCTCCCGCTGCCCTGGGGTGGTCACACCCCACAGCCCGCCTCCCACAACAACAAAACTGTGGCGTAGCGCCCGGTAGCGTACAACGCGCCCACAACCGGAGGAACCACCGTCAGGACGCGGGCGACCCTCGGGGACTCTCCGCCGGTGGGGCGACGAGAGAAGGGGCTGCGGGGCTCCACGGCGCGGAATCCCAGGACAAGCAAAGTCAGGTGGAAATCAGGCCACTGCCTGCCTGTGCGGGCAAAGGACACTCGGCACATGCGGGGGTGACGGGGACGCGGCGCGGGTCACGGAGGTGCAGGCCCTCGTCCAAGCTCATCCAACCCGTACTGAAAATCTGAATGTGTTGGGGGCGCCGGGGGGGGGCTCAGGGGGTCGGGTGCCCCACTTCAGCTCAGGCCATGAACTCGCGGTTCGTGAGCTCCAGCCCCGCGTCGGGCTCTGTGCTGACAGCTCGGAGCCCGGAGCTGCTTCCGGTTCTGTCTCCCTCTCTCTCTGCCCCTCCCCACTCGTGCTGTCTCTCTCTCAAAAATGAGTAAACATTAAAAAAAAATTTAAATCTGTGCATTTTGTCACATGTGAACTTTATGAGGATGAAAAGTAGAGCGGAAGGAAAGAACGTTCTTCCGCCGACAAGGAATCAGCCCGTCAAGAAACAAGCAGTCGGACCAGGGAGAAAGAGCGCCTGCGGAGCTCACCACTCCCATCCTTCTTGGGGACGGAGGGCAGGGGGGCACCCCGCCGACAGGTCCCCTCAGACCTCGTGCAACAAGGAAAGGTAACTTCCAGAAGGCCAGCCAAGGGCTGCGGAGAAGGCGAGCGTCAGCCTGGGCCTGGACCGCTTTGCGGACGTGCTGGGGTTTGCTGCGGACAATGTAACCAAGTAGAAAAACTGTTGCCGGGGAACCTATGGGGCAGGGGCTCTGGGGAAGAGCAGGCGAGGAAGCCGGCCCTGCCTGTGGGCTGGTAAGATAGGACGCGCTTCTGCAAGGTCCTTCGGTGGTTGGCACTGACCACACCCTGGGCCCTCTCCCCTCCGGCCACCCTCGCTCGGGGCCCCCGGGTGCCTGGGAGAGGGCCGGGGCAGAAAGAGGCGGCAAGCCGAGGATGGTGCTCGTGGGGCCTTTGCTCCAAGATCGTGCACGGCCTCAAAGAACAGAAAGATTCCCTCCTTGAATCAACAACTCTGAACTCTGGTCTCTCAGATTAAAAAAAAAGTCAGAGACAAGTGTTGATCACGCGGTACATCAGCTGTCGGCCCGTGTCCACGTGGCCCCCCGTCCCTGCCTCCCCTCGGGCGCTCAGACCGCAGCTGTCCTCGGGGCTCCCACGGAAGGGAGCGGGCCTCGTCCTGTCTGTGTTCTCTGCCCTGGGGACCCGGGAGGCCGCACCCTGCCCTCCTCCCCGACCCATGGGGACGCTCGTGGCAAAGCTGCTCTTGCCCACCCTCAGCAGCCTGGCCTTCCTGCCCACCGTCAGCATCGCTGCCAAGCGGCGCTTCCACATGGAGGCCATGGTCTACCTGTTCACCATGTTCTTCGTGGCGGTGAGTCCTGGCCCCGTGGGGACCCATGTGGGGCCCTCTCCCAAAGGCGGAGGAGAGGGGCCGCCGTGTCGCCACCTGCCTGCATGGCTGATGGGGAGCAGTGATCTGGGGGTGAAGGAAAGAGCCAGGGACCAGGAGAGAGAGGTCCTCTCTGGACCCCAGGTCCCCCATCGGGCCAGGAAGTCACTCTGGGATTGGTGTGCACACTACCAGAGTTGGTGGGTCCCGGCCCAGCCCCTCCACCCCCCGCCCCCGCCATCTCCCACCTACAAGCCCAGACCGGCCGAGCAGGGACAAAGGGGCTGTGGCAGGCCCAGGAGGGGGATGGCGGGTTTAGGGAACGTGTAGGGCCTGGTGAGTCTGATTCCAGGATTCTGGAATTCCGTAGCTGGCCCCTGTTCAGGAGGGCCTGCTCACGTCTGCTGGTGTCTCCTTCTTGGGGCCTACGTCTGTCTCTCTCTGAGTCCTTCTTTCTCCATTTATAAGCCTGGAAGGCTGCCTTTGAGCGCGTCTCTCCCCCCCTCCACCCTCCCCACGGGGCTCTTTCCTTCTGCGTTTCTCCTGTTGGTTTTCTCCACTTCTGCCTTTTTTTTCTCCTACTCTGTCTGCGTCGGGTCTCTCTCGATTCCTGGAGCTCTGGCTCCACAGAACTTGCTCTCTTCCTAGACCCCCTGGCCCGTCCCCGTCTGGCTTTGCTCCGCGCCCCTGTGTGTGTCCCCAGCTCTGTCTGT